>NW_006159512.1:1991636-2000471 GCF_000334495.1 Tupaia belangeri chinensis
GAAAGAAAACAGGAAACTATTAGGTTTATATTTGTCTTGGGAAAGTGCTATTATATGGACCTTAGCAATCGCATTCAGTCAGTACATGTTCTTTGAGGATTACCATGACCCAGGTGCTGCGGGGAGTCCAAGGATCCAACTGTATTTTGGTTAATTTAAATATATTACATTTGATTCCTGACTCTTATCTCTACCTTTAATTTCCTCATTCAGTTACTCGCTAGTTTTAGTAGATTCTAGCTTACTGTTTGGTATCATTCATCTCTACTTTTCCATTCCTACTACCTAAATTCAGGTCCTCATTATCAGTTGCTTTTTTTTGTTGTATTAGTCTCTACCACAATCTCACCTTTTTTATATATGCTGCTTCTAAGATTTTCTTATGTATAATGTATAATATGATCATGTCATTTTTGCTCAAAACCAGATAGTGCCTCCCTGTCTACCAAGGTAAATGTTCACTTTGAAGCCTCCCATTAAGCTTCTCCATAGTATGGCTTCCTTCTGTTCCAATCTGCCTTTCAGTTTATTCCTATAGGTAACCTGCACTGAGCTGCTCTAATTTTCCCAAATACTCTGTAGTCACCTGCTTTGATACTTTTGCTTAAATGATTTCTTATATTTGTAATGCCCTACTTCCCCGTATCTCTCTTTTTTGAAATCCTGAACATCCTGCAGATTCTCTCAAGCCTTCTCTATTTGAGGGAGTGTCTGTCTCTTTTCATGCCACATAATGCCATGTCATTTTCTTTTCTTTTTTTTTTTCTTTCTTTTTTGGAGAGGTTTTTGCTATAGGGCGTGTGCGCTAGCCAGACAGACAGAGACAGAGAGATAGAAAGCGAGAAATTACCCCCCAGGGGGATGGCCACGCTGCAGTCCCTTCTCCTCCATTCTCCTCTCGGGATTCTGGGCACGTATGCACATGCACCCGGCATGAGTTTAAGCCACCGGGTCCGGAACTTGAACCGCGGTCAACTACCTGGGAGTCCAGCGACATAGCCATTACACTAACTGCTGGTCCCAATCCCATGTCATTTTCTAATGGTTCTTATCAAATTCTAACTTGAATTTACACTAACTGCTGGTCCCAATCCCATGTCATTTTCTAATGGTTCTTATCAAATTCTAACTTGAATTTAAGTATAGTATTCATACATTTTAGATAATAAGTTCTTTGAGACATCTATTATAGTGCTTTATATGAATTGTAGCTAACATTTATTTAGTATTTACTTCTTTTTGAGGGTCTTTTTTTTGGTATTGGGTGCTATGCCTGACATTGTGTGAAGTATAGTATATGTATTAATTTTCTGATTCTCATAATTCTTTTGGAAACAGACCCAAAAAGGTTAGCAAGGCACAGAAAGGCCAAGAAAGGCCGCTTACCTGGTGGTCTCAAAGAGTGAAGTTAGCTAGAAGGTCATTCAGGACCCGTCCAACCTGTCCTTCCTTTTTCCTGAAAGCTTGAATAACTGCTTTGCAGTACCTGGGAATATTTCAACTTCATGATTATAGGTTATCTATGATGGAGGAGTCCATCAATCCGCAAAGCAAACTGTCAGGAAAACTCCCCACTTCTTGATTGAAGACACTGGATCCAGAATCTTTGTGTAGTACACCCACCCCTTCCAAGACATTTGCCAGCTCACAGTACGAACTTTCTGCACTGATCCAACATACGTATACCGTGACCATGTAGGCGCTCTGGATTTCTGTCAGGAAGACTGGCCATCCTTCTGTGTGCATGGCACAAAGGCCTTTGAGACGACGAAGTCAAACCATAATCCTACTTACCATTTGAGCTCTGCACATCCACATGAAGGCTCCGTATGAAGGAAGTGGCTCAAGGGCTAGAAAAGGCTTTCTAGTATTTATATGTAGCTGCCATGTTCTTTGAGGGAGATAAACGAGGGAGGAAGTATGTAGGTAGAAAGAGGGTCTTTCTCTCAATGGCTCCTAGTGGCCATAGGAAGTTGTATTTTTTAGGTGTAGTCAAAGTCTCATAAGTAGACATCTCGCAAGCTGTAAACAGGAGGACTGGGGAGTCGGGTACTGGGTAGGACCCACTCAGAGATGCCTTGGGGGCTACTATTTCAATGCTACTTCTGCTAGCAAGGCATTTTTTAAAATAAAATCTATTAGGCTGTCTATGAGGTAAGTGAGTAATTGATATAATAAAGCTCCATCAAAACCTTTAGGGTTTTCATTAAATGTCAGGTTACAATAAATCTCCCCGTGCTGGGCCTCTTTCCTGTAAGTGTCTCAGACCTTAAACAGGACTATATTCCTTTGAAACATGGCTGCTTAAGGGTCATTCTTCAAAAAATCTTTCCCAATTTTGACATTTTTATGGGATGGCCCTTTAATGTGAAATATGAAAGGCTTTCACAATAACGATGCCCTGGTATGTAGTCTCTGAAGTAACCGTGTTGGCTAACCTGAGAGGGGAAAGGTGGCCCTGGCAGAGATAGGAACAATTTCCTTGAAAGTAGATATCATGACTCATCTGCCACCCAGAAGACACTGTCACGTAACAGTTCAAAACCCAGACTCTGACATCCAAATCCCAGCTCGGCCTGTACTCGCTGCGCGACCTGGGAACGTTACTGGATCCCTGCTTTTCAATGTTCTCATCCAGAAAATAAAATGTAAGAATGGCAGCTATGTGACAGAACTGCTGTAGGCTTCCACCGGCTAAGCTGTGCAAAGAAATGAAGCTATTCGGTGTTTAGTAAACTATGAGGACCGTGTAACCGTTAACGTGGCATTTTGTGTTTCCTCACTATGCTTTCTTTACTTGGTATAATTTTGTACTAATCAACAAAAAGAAGTAAGAATACCAAATGTTATTTCTATGTAATACATTAGGTTGTCAGGAAACTCGCATTTTTCTATGCAAAAATGCACCGTGACTTTCCGAATGACTCAATCATTTGCAAAAAGTTACGGTAAGATTGTTTTATTTGCCCTTCACACTCACGCATTTTCGTAGGAGCAATTGCCATCGATTTTTTAAATAGAGATATTTGAGTTCAGAGAGTTGCTGTGGTTTGCCAAATATCCAGAAACCACTGGTGCCGGTGGGATTTCGTTTCATGTTACCCGACTCTGCACTTGTTTCTCCTTCAAGTATGACTCAACCGTATGACTCGTAATGTTTTTGAGGAGTTACCCTCCTGACTCCACATCCCTACCATTTACTGAGACCTGTTACGTGGTAGGCTTTTTATGCCTATTATTTAATGATATTAGATCAACTTTGCAATTTCACATTACCATGCTGTCTTTTTATAGGAAACAGACCGAGGCTTACAGAAATGATAGCAATTGTAACGTGAAAATGTTGCACTCCTTCATTTATTCACACAGCAAAGGGCTACAAGGGACACCAGGCTAGACACTGGGGCCAGTGAGGAAAAAGAAGGACAGGGACAAAATCGCTTGCCATCCGAGAATGACAATCTAGAGGTAAAATGAAACAAAGGGCCAGAGGTGGGATAGCAGTAGAGCACAGGCCCGTGTGAGCCCTCTGCCCCGGGGAGGGTCACAGTTCAGGTCCAGAGAGCTCCCTGGGAGAGCCGGCTCACACTCGCCCAGGATCAGGGCTGGCTAAAGGCTGGGAGTGGACCGTGGCATCGGTTCCCTGCTGGGGGTGCTGTCTCTCTGTCTGTCAGTCTGTCAGTCTGTCCCACTCATGGAAATAAAACAATAATCGTTACAATAAATGTTTTTAGTAATAAAAATGATAGAGGTTAGCAGAAGGCGATGGGATGTTCTCCATGAGAGCATGAATGTCTGTTACTGTGGTATCTTTAGTTTAGGCATCGTTAGTATCGTTAGACAAGAGCTGGAAACCCAGGTACCCATTGACCATCTTTTTTTTTTTTTTCTTTCTTTTTTGGAGAGGTTTTTGCTATAGGGCGTGTGCGCTAGCCAGACAGACAGAGACAGAGAGATAGAAAGCGAGAAATTACCCCCCAGGGGGATGGCCACGCTGCAGTCCCTTCTCCTCCATTCTCCTCTCGGGATTCTGGGCACGTATGCACATGCACCCGGCATGAGTTTAAGCCACCGGGTCCGGAACTTGAACCGCGGTCAACTACCTGGGAGTCCAGCGACATAGCCATTACACTAACTGCTGGTCCCAATCCCATGTCATTTTCTAATGGTTCTTATCAAATTCTAACTTGAATTTAAGTATAGATTTTATTTACTCACTTTCAGTGTTACTCTTCAGATTTATTCATACATTTTAGATAATAAGTTCTTTGAGACATCTATTATAGTGCTTTATATGAATTGTAGCTAACATTTATTTAGTATTTACTTCTTTTTGAGGGTCTTTTTTTTGGTATTGGGTGCTATGCCTGACATTGTGTGAAGTATAGTATATGTATTAATTTTCTGATTCTCATAATTCTTTTGGAAACAGACCCAAAAAGGTTAGCAAGGCACAGAAAGGCCAAGAAAGGCCGCTTACCTGGTGGTCTCAATGAGCTCGAGCCAGGATATAAACCCATGCACTGCTTCCTTCATCAAGAAAGTTTTGTTAAAACAATAGGCTCCATCAACCGAACACACTGTTACAGGGTGTTTAGTGACAGAGTTGATTTATATTCTGGTGCAAGCTCCTTATCTTGTGCATTGGTATCAGACACTTGGAGAACCAGGAGGAGGTCCTTATCTTTGGATAGCACCAAGTTAAGTAACTTGCCCAGAGTCATGACCTGAGGTAAAACTCGAATTCATACTGAGGCATTTGACTCTAGCACCCATAACTCTTAATACTAACTGCTTCTTACTATAGATCATGTTAGTAAATATTTGTTATTGGACCGTAATCTAATGATGCAAAATTTCTAGCATCATAGGTATTTTAACTGTGGAGCATAGTTAACATCTTGCATTAAGATTAAGACTTGTCTTTACATCATTTCAGAGAATGCACTGATAGTTTATTTCTTTATAGCTCTGGGAGACGAAGAAAGTTTGTAAGAACTCTGCAGTAGTGTTAAAGCAAGAAGTAGACGTTATATTTCAAGAAAATGAAGTGACAGTCCTTGCCGTTGACAACAGAAGACATCTGCAAGTGAGTATGTTTTAGAAAATAATTGGAAAAATTGTTTTTGTTGAACTCTCAATTTTACTCTTACTTGTTTTTGGTCTTGGGATCAGGAATAACTGTATAGTATCTAAAAGATTTCCAGTTGACATGAATTGAATAAATATATGGGTCTTGAGCTGAGGCTCAGATATGTTGGTAGTTATAATTAAATTACGGGCTAACCCACCTTATCCCTCCCCTCTCCTATTGGTATCTGTGATCTCATTCCTAGATTTGCACTGTCTGTCTTAGGAATACTGCTAGGAGAAACCTGAACATGTCCGTAATGGAGATTCAGACATGCCTATTAAACTTAAATATTTGCCAAGGTCATGTGTTTTAGTTGAGTGATACGGTGTCTTTATTCATGGAATTAAAAATATTATTAGCATAGATTATGAAATTGGATAATCTTAAGCACTTAAGATCTTAAGCATTCATTTTTAAGCATTACAAGTCTAGCCATGCAAACTATGCTTATGGGTTGTTCTCTGCCCCTGCCCCCCCCAAAAAGGGGGAAGGATTCCAGTTTACAATGTTCTGTGAGTGATTTAGAGGATATAAACCACATTTTAATTAGGGTTTGTAGTTTTATATAATGCCTTTCTCAGCCCTATTTCACCAACCCCCTTGAAAAATATAAAAAAGTGTATTTTAACAAATGATAGCCCTATTAAAAATGAGCTTTGTGAAGAAATAGAAAACAGGGTGTGGAACTTGCTGTGGGATTACAAATCAGACAGATGTGTCTCAGGTGGTGAGCACAGCAGCTGCTCTTTAAACCTTTTAAAGCTTGTTTTATTTTATGAAAATGTATTTGAACCACAAAAGTCAAATGAAATGAAAGCATGAAGTGCTAAATGAAGCTGCTGAGACTAGAAAACGGCTTTGTTGTTCCCCTGGGAGCTCTTGTTGGTTATTTTCTGTGTTTTATTTTAGTTTTTCAATTGAAGCCTCTGTTCTAAAGAACAAAAACTAGTCTTACAGCCCAATAATTGATTGTGCCTTCTTTTTCATTAGCTCATTAATGGAAGAACAGGTCAGATAGATTATCTGACTGAAGCTCACGTTAGCTGCTGCTGCTTAAGCCCACACCTTCAGTACATTGCATTTGGAGAGGAAGATGGAACCATTAAGGTATTTGGCGTTAGTTTTCAGAATCTTTTTGTGCAGCTGAGTTATTTAAAATTAATTGTGAAACCAGCAGGTGGCATGGTTAAGGCACTGGACATTCCCACACGTCTGACCACGGTTTGAGTCCTGGACCTGGTGGTTTGCTTTCTCACTTTCTCTCTCTCTCTCTCTGTGTCTCTCTCTGTCTGACTGAAAAAAAAAAATGAATGAATAAATAAAATTAAATAATTCTTAAAAAATTAATTACATTTTAGCATTATACACTTATACACTAAACAAATCCTGTGATTCACTAGTCTTAGTTTAATTAGACTACTTGGTTATATAGTTTTCAGATTGCCTTTACTACTGTTTCTCGTGCTTTTTGTCTTTTTGTGTTCATTATTCTCCACCTAGTTGTTGTGGTGCTCATGTATATTAAGCTCTGTTAGAGGTTTAGCCAACCATGCAAAGAGCTGTTTTTCCTCCTCTTAAAAGTTTAGCTACGCGGGGTGTAAGTTGTTTCTTTTTCAGTACTAATAAAGCTCACCAGGAATATCAGTGCAGGGCTGCCTGTTCTTGCTGTTAAACTTTTGGCATTAGACGTACATCTTTTCAGGGCCAGCAGGTGGCCTGGTAGTTGAGGCACTGGACTCCCACATGGCCGACTGTGGTTTGAGTCCTAGGCCTGGCAGCTTGCTTTCTCACTTTCTCTCTCTCTTTCTCTCTCTCTGGCGAACACACATGCCCTATAGTAAATTTAAAAATAATAATAGAAAATAAATTAAATAAATAAATAAATCTTTAAAAAAAGTACACCAGTTCACTACTTGAAATCGATAACTTATCTAACAAGATCAATTACATAAAATAGATAGTAAGGCAAAAAAATAGAATAATAAGATAATTTTGGATAAAAATATTGTCTTCTTTATAATAAATATTACAAAAGCACATTTTTCCTACCTGTATGATAGCTTTTTAAAGAATATTGGCTCTAAGCCAGCAGGTGGTGTGGTTGAGGCTCTGGACTTCCCACATGGTCAGTTGCAATTTGAGTCCTGGACCTGGTGGCTTGCTTTCTCACTTTCCCTCTTTCTCTGTCTCTGACTCTCTCTGGTGAGTGCATGTGAAAAAATAATGATAATAATAAAATAAAATAAATAATTCTTTATTAAAAGGAAATTGACTCTCACTTTTTCTTAGCTTTTGGGAATTTATTTTTTAAATTTATTAATTATTGCACTAGCCACATTTTCTTTATTTTGGATTCATTTTCCTACAGAATTACACAAATATTCTCTAGTTTATACTGCCCCACAAGGAGGAGCCTATATGCTTATCCACAAAATGAAGGAGCAAGCATTTGCAAAGTGATGTTGGTACTGTTGTGTTTGCCATAGCCATTGTGGCACATGTTCAGAGTTAAGACTTTTTCTTCATTCTTGTGAAAAACGTATTAATTAGTCATTAAGGTGGGTACGGTTCTGAGGAAGTGAACTCTGGATGTTTGTTAAGCCAGGGATGGTTGTACGTTGGCAGGTGAAGTCTAGTCTCCCCTCTCAGTCTCATCTTTCAAACTACTGTATATTATTATTTATTCTTAAAAGTTCTTTTTTTAAATTTTGTTTATTTCTTTTATTGCCAAAGAGTCTGCGCATTTGCCAGAGTACGAGGGAGAAAGCACCTCCAACGGAACATGGTCACACTGCAATCCTTTCTCCCCCGTTTCTCCATTCCGTCACATGCACACACACCTGGCATATTCCTTAAGCTTCTAGGGCTGGGACTTGAACCATAGTTGGCCATGTGGGACCTGACTTCCTTAACTACTAGGCTATGGGCTGGCCTTATTTTTATTTTTAAAGGATTTTTGGTTCTTTGTTTCTTTTTTCCTTGTTGCCAAGCCAGCTCTACATTCTTTTTGTTTTTACTAATTATCTTGAAACGAATCTTCAAGGTAGTTTAAATAACTCACAAAGCACACATGTGCTGATCCACATCCTTAACCCCCTCAGAATCATCAAATAAATAAATAATATGTAATGAACTATGTGAAATCACCAATAGTTGACTGGTTTTTAAACTATAAAATGGTGGTTTCTATGATTCAGCCTCCTATCATCAAATAATAGTAATATCAGCTTCTATTTATTAGATATTTACTGTGCCAGATGTTTTAATTGAATTTTTATAACATCTTGAAATGTTAGATGTTATTCCTGTTTTGCAAATGTCTAGATTCATGCTTTTTGCAGCTTTCATAAATTCAGTACATGGCAGAGCAAGGACTGAATTTCAGCCTTTGAGCCTATGCGCTCAACTGTTATGCTATCTGGCCCTCCTCACTTAGGAGTTGTGGGATTGTCATCCCGCTTGTTTAGGAAGGCTCCGATCACACAATTCCTCTGCTCTTTTTAGAGAGAGAGAGATTTTTGCTATAGGGTGCGTGCACTTGCTCTAGAGACAGATAAACAGAAAGCAAGAAATCCCTCCCCCTCCCCCAAGGGGGATGGCCACACTGTAGTCTCTTCTTCTCGATTCTCCTCTCAGAATTTTGGGCACACACACACATGCGCCCAATACATGAGTTTCAAGCCTCCAGGTCTAGGACTTGA
>NW_006159512.1:2000650-2016988 GCF_000334495.1 Tupaia belangeri chinensis
TCTCTCTCTGGTGAGTGCATGTGAAAAAATAATGATAATAATAAAATAAAATAAATAATTCTTTATTAAAAGGAAATTGACTCTCACTTTTTCTTAGCTTTTGGGAATTTATTTTTTAAATTTATTAATTATTGCACTAGCCACATTTTCTTTATTTTGGATTCATTTTCCTACAGAATTACACAAATATTCTCTAGTTTATACTGCCCCACAAGGAGGAGCCTATATGCTTATCCACAAAATGAAGGAGCAAGCATTTGCAAAGTGATGTTGGTACTGTTGTGTTTGCCATAGCCATTGTGGCACATGTTCAGAGTTAAGACTTTTTCTTCATTCTTGTGAAAAACGTATTAATTAGTCATTAAGGTGGGTACGGTTCTGAGGAAGTGAACTCTGGATGTTTGTTAAGCCAGGGATGGTTGTACGTTGGCAGGTGAAGTCTAGTCTCCCCTCTCAGTCTCATCTTTCAAACTACTGTATATTATTATTTATTCTTAAAAGTTCTTTTTTTAAATTTTGTTTATTTCTTTTATTGCCAAAGAGTCTGCGCATTTGCCAGAGTACGAGGGAGAAAGCACCTCCAACGGAACATGGTCACACTGCAATCCTTTCTCCCCCGTTTCTCCATTCCGTCACATGCACACACACCTGGCATATTCCTTAAGCTTCTAGGGCTGGGACTTGAACCATAGTTGGCCATGTGGGACCTGACTTCCTTAACTACTAGGCTATGGGCTGGCCTTATTTTTATTTTTAAAGGATTTTTGGTTCTTTGTTTCTTTTTTCCTTGTTGCCAAGCCAGCTCTACATTCTTTTTGTTTTTACTAATTATCTTGAAACGAATCTTCAAGGTAGTTTAAATAACTCACAAAGCACACATGTGCTGATCCACATCCTTAACCCCCTCAGAATCATCAAATAAATAAATAATATGTAATGAACTATGTGAAATCACCAATAGTTGACTGGTTTTTAAACTATAAAATGGTGGTTTCTATGATTCAGCCTCCTATCATCAAATAATAGTAATATCAGCTTCTATTTATTAGATATTTACTGTGCCAGATGTTTTAATTGAATTTTTATAACATCTTGAAATGTTAGATGTTATTCCTGTTTTGCAAATGTCTAGATTCATGCTTTTTGCAGCTTTCATAAATTCAGTACATGGCAGAGCAAGGACTGAATTTCAGCCTTTGAGCCTATGCGCTCAACTGTTATGCTATCTGGCCCTCCTCACTTAGGAGTTGTGGGATTGTCATCCCGCTTGTTTAGGAAGGCTCCGATCACACAATTCCTCTGCTCTTTTTAGAGAGAGAGAGATTTTTGCTATAGGGTGCGTGCACTTGCTCTAGAGACAGATAAACAGAAAGCAAGAAATCACTCCCCCTCCCCCAAGGGGGATGGCCACACTGTAGTCTCTTCTTCTCGATTCTCCTCTCAGAATTTTGGGCACACACACACATGCGCCCAATACATGAGTTTCAAGCCTCCAGGTCTAGGACTTGAACTGCGGTCAGCAATGTGGGAGTCTCGCAACATAATCATTATGCCATCTGCTGGACCCTCTCTGCTTTTCTTTTTTTCTTTTTCTTTATTTTTTTTTGGAGAGGTTTCTGCTATAGGGCGCGTGCTCTTGCCAGACAGACAGAGAGAGACAGAGAGATAGAAAGCGAGAAATCACCCCCCAGGGGGGATGGCCATGCTGCAATCCCTTCTCCTCCATTTTCCTCTTGGGATCTTGGGCACGCACGCACACGTACCCGGCATGAGTTTAAGCCACCGGGTCTGGGACTCAAACCGCGGTCAACTACGTGGGAGTCCAGCGACACAGCCATTACGCTAAGAGGCCTTTTTTTCAGACATGTTGGTTAGTTTTGAACTTCAGGAATCTCCTGTTTTAGCATTATCTGTATTTTCCTTAGTCTTCCTTTAGTATATTTTAATTTGCACAAAGAAATCACTTTTTTGGGTATGAGTTCATTTGAAAGCCTTTTTGACATAATTACTTGAGTTTCTATAATTTCTTTTTTTAATAAGTTTTTGTGATATGGCATGTGTGCTTGCTGGAAAGGAGAATTATTCAGAGAGAGGAAGAGTGAAAAATCACCCTTCAGAAGGGATGGCCATACTGCAGTCCTTTCTTTTCCCTCCTCCTCCCTTCTCTTGAGATTTTTGGCATGCACGCACATGTGCCCGGTATTATTTTCAAGCTACAGGGTCTGAGACTTGAACTGTGGTTGGCCATGTGGGAGTCTAGTACCTTAACTACTATGCCATTTGCCCCTATAACTGTTTTCTTAATCTCTGCAGTTGGAATTTTTTTTTTTTTTTTTTTTGGCCATAGGTCTTGTGCACTTGACAGAGAGAGACAATGAGAGGGAAAGTGAAAAAATCACCCCCCTGGGGATGGCCATACCATAGTCCTTTCTCCTCCATTCTCCTCTTGGGACTTTGAGCATGCACACCCTCATGGACACACACCTGGCATGAGATTCAAGCTGCCAGGTCTGGTACTCTAATCGTGGTCAACCATGTGGGAGTCTAGTGACTTAATCAACATGCACCTGCTTGGCCCTCGCATATTACTCTTTAATCCTTTTAAGTCCTCTCATTTTACTGGCACCCTCTCCTGCCCCTTAGCCCTCTCATATCTTCTTTTCTTGTCTCCCTTTTCATTCTTTATTTTCCCTTGTCTCTCTCTTTTGTGAAGACCTTGCCTTATCTTATTTAAGATTTTTTTTTCTCTTCCTTCTCTCTCATCCATTTAAAATGTTATTTCTTTCTGGAGGCTGAGCGCAGACTGCCACTTGTTTGATAAATTGAGTACTTGAGTACTCGGAAGGACCACTGGTTCCTACAGCCTTCTGGTCATCCTAGTGAGTGTTTTATTTTAGGGTATATGTGTTTATATGTGCGTCATTCATTTGTGTGTTTTTAGTTAAACTAAAAGCTCTTCGAGGTGGAAATTCTGTGTGCTTATGTAGTTTAATTTTCGTTTAATATCTTTGGGGGTATAATACCTAGGCGTTACAATTTCTTTGTGTTAATTTTTTTGTGTTTTTTTTGCTTTGAAGATTTTAGAACTTCTAAACAACAGAATCTTCCAATCCAAGATTGGACACAAGAAAGCTGTCCAGCATATCCAGTTCACAGCTGATGGGAAGACTCTTATTTCAAGCTCTGATGATTCTGTAATTCAGGTGAGAAGGAGGATGAACTCTTGATATCATAACACTGACTCTAGCAAAGGGACATTTTGATTTTGCCTAGAATTTGAAGTGTATTTCAAAATACTTCTTTGGGCGTACATCCAGATTATGCACATGAGCCTAAGTGAAACCCATTTGTGCTTTATATTTCTCTGTGAGTGAGGCAGGTAGATTGACTTAGAACCCTCAACTAAAAGGTTGTTTATTTTGGAGTTCAAAAATTTGTTGAATTTTCCTGCCTGATGTGGTGTTTGGATTCATATCCAGGAATAACCTTTTTTTTTTTTTTTTTTTTAATATTTTTTTTTTTTCTCCTTTTATATTTCTCTGTGAGTGAGGCAGGTAGATTGACTTAGAACCCTCAACTAAAAGGTTGTTTATTTTGGAGTTCAAAAGTAATTTGAATTTTCCTGCCTGATGTGGTGTTTGGATTCATATCCAGGAATAACCTTTTTTTTTTTTTTTTTTTTAACATGTATCTATTTTCTCCCTATTTTTCTTTAAAATTGTAAAACCAAATTGAAATAGTTTTATTCTTTTTCTTTTAAGAGCAAAATGTTTATTACAGGGATAAAATTCTGTGAAAAAAACTAGTTAACCATAATTGCCAATTATGGATATGGAGGCTTAAGCTTGTTGTATGTTCTTTTCAAATTTACTTGATTTTTTATTAAAGTTCCAATGTATCTATTTTTAAAACTCAAATAGGATTACAAGTTTATTAAGAAAAATAGATCCTGCTGCCATTTTTCATTCTCCAGAAGCACCACTTTTAGATATTTTTGTTGATATTTACCTTCATGGCTCCAGATGGCATGCTTATTGTGCTGTTCTTGATTTTTCCATTGAGGAATTGTCTGCCCACTTCCCTAGAGTAAGATAAGGATTTAGCTTTTATCTTCTCCCACTTGTCTTACAACTCTGACATGTATTCACACACACCCATTTATCAATCCCCATAACCCCAATACAGTTATAACACTTTTGTAGCTCCTTAGTGTTATTATTTTGTTTGTTTTTAAACTTGCTATAGAATGTGTGCACTTGCTGGAGAAAATAAGAGAGAAAGAGTGAAAGTGAGAAAACACCCTACAGAGGGGTTGGCCACCCTGAAGTCCCTCCTCCACCATTCTCCTCTCATGATTTTGGGCATACATGTGTACGCATTCATTGTGTTTCTAAGCTAATGGGTCCGAGACTTGAACCACACAGTTGTCCGTGTGGAATCCAGCTGCCTTAACCACTACACCAGTGACTGATCCCCTTAGCATCATGAATAAGTAGACTGTGTACTAAGTGTGCTGTGAATGCCTTTCTTGCCTTGGTGCATCAACTTTGTGTATAGTTGGAAATTAGTTTATTCTAAAACTTTGAAGACATTTTTCCATTTTCTTCCAAGGTCCAAAGTTTATGTTGAGAAGTCTTAACACATTCTACTTCCTAATTTTTCTCTTTGGAAGCTTTTAGAATCTTCTCTTTGTTCAGGGTTATTTATTTATTTATTTACTTTGAACAAGTTTATTTAAACAACAAGGGGCTTGACTTGAAGGGAAGACTATCCAGAATTCCTTTTTTTTTTTCCTTTAAGAATAATTTACCCCTATTTTTTTTTTTTTTTGAGAGGTTTTTGTGATAGGGCGCGTGCGCTCGCCAGACAGAGAGAGAGAGAGACAGAGAGACAGAAAGCGAGAAATCACCCCCCCACCCCCCGGGGAGGGCTGGCCATGCCGCAATCCCTTCTCCTCCATTGTCCTCTTGGGATCTTGGGCACACCCGCACATGCGCCCGGCGTGAGTTTTAAGCCACTGGGTCCAGGACGCGAACTGCGGTCGACTACGTGGGAGGCCCAGTGACATAGCCATTATGCTAACTGCTGGTCCCAATTTACCCCTATTGAAAGACAGATTGCCCTACATGTAACAGCTACATACAAAAAAGTTATAAAATTGTCTTTGGTTAAAATTGTCCTAATGTTTTAAATGAAAAACTTAAAATTCTCCAATCAAACAAGGTATGCAAAGATTCTTATGCTGTTGGTTCTTTTTTCCTTTTCCTTTTTCTTTTTTTGGTTAAAACAGTGAGAACAAAATAAGTTACTGGAATATAAAGATAAGAGCTGAATGACTATGCCACTAATGGAGAAAGGGGGCATTTTCATAGAACAAGTATTTTTCCTCACCCCTTCTCCTTTTGTTGTCAATCAAAACATATCATTGTCCATTTAGTTAAAAAAAGCAATATGCTTGTGCACATACACCAGTTACTTTATGTACAATAAAGGAACGGGGCAGGGAAAATGAAAGAATAGAGAAAACTATATTAGACAGGATGTGGTGAAACCAATTGATGGTTTTTTATTTGAGAATGTATTCTTGGCCTGTCAGAACAGAGTTCTGATGTAAAGTAGCAGGTTCCCTTTTTAGTGGATGCCTCCTGTCTGCTGTTGGAACACATCAATTGTATCTTCATCCTCCATTTTCAACTGTGCAGGTGTGTCTGTGTCGTTGATCAGCTGCCCATCAAATCGGGATCTGATCTGCCTCGTTGACAAACCCTGTTGTTCACAATAGGCTTTCAGTAACTTACTAAGTAGTGTGTGCCTCTTTCTCTTAAACTGCACCACAGAACCATTCTGCCTTGCCATCTTCAAATTAATATGATAGTTGCTCTCGGTCTTGACTCCTTCCTTGGGCTTTTCGTGGGCCATGGTGAGTGCTGGAGTCTTCTCAGTGCCACTTCACAAAAGAGGAGCCAGGCCCTCACCAAACGAGCACACAGCTGTGTTCAGATTTTTTAAATTTCATGGTGACATGCCTTGGTGTGTGTTTGTTTCATCCATTGTTTCGGACATTCAGTATCCTTTCTCAATTTGGAAACTTAACGTTTTTCAATTCAGGGATGTTTACGTAGTTAGTTATTTGATTTTTTTTTTCTGGTCCAGTTTACTTTTTCTTTCTGTAACACCCATTTCTCAGATGGTGGATCTTCTGGAATGATCATTTAGATTTCTTTTTCCATATTTTATCTTTCTATACTGCTGTATTTTCTGGGGAGTTCTCCTCAGTTTTACCTTCCAACCTTTTAATTGAGTTTTTCATTTCTACCATTTTATTTTTAACTCCTGAGAGTACATTTTATTTTTTACTCCTTTTGAAAGACATTGCCTTTTTGTTTTATAGATGGAATATCTTCTTTTACTCTTTTGAGAAGATACACACACACACACACACACACAAGAAATCTTTTGTGGGGCCGGCAGGTGGCATGGTGGTTGAGGGTGCAGGACTCCCACATGGCTGACTATGGTTTGAGTCCCAGACCTGGCAGCTTGCTTTCTCACTTCCCTCTTTTTTTCTCTCACTCTGTCCCTCTCTGGTCAAATTAAAATTTAGAAAGTTAAATAAAATAATTCTTAAAAAAAGAAATTTTATGTTACATATAAATATATATGATGCATATACATGTATTTATATATACACATCTATCGGAATTTTTATTCCTCACATATGTTTATTTCCATGTGTAGTTGCTATTCCCACCAAGGTGTTTTTTTTGTTTTGTTTTGTTTTGTTTTGTTTTGTTTGGATGTCAGGGCCTCTTATTTATCATTTTATTTTTTATTTGTCTATTTATTTTTCTAATTTGCTGTAAAACACATGCATTCCCTAGAGAGAAAGAGAAAGAAAGTGATAAAGCACTCCCGAGGAGTGATGGCCACACTGCAGTCTCTTCTCCAGTTTCCTTTTGGGATTTTTGGCACACGTATGCATGTGCCTGGCTTGCTTTTCAAGCTGCCAGGTTTGGGACTTGAACCTTGCAATTGGCCATGTGGGATCTGGCTGCCTTAATGATTATATGCTACTGGCTGACCTGACTTTGCTATTTTAGTAGTATTTTAGAAGTAAAGAGATATGTTCAATGGAAGTTACTATATTGTATGTGTATCTGCATCTCTTATTGTGGCAGTATTTAATTAACTACACTATTAAAAACTTCTTCAGAGGGATCAGGAGATGGTGGAATGGTTACATCACTGGATCTGCATGTAGCTGACTGTGGTTCAAGTCCCGGAGCTGGTGGCTTAAACCTCATGCCAGCCACGTGTGTGTGCGTGCCCAAAATCCCACATGGCCACCCCGTGGGGTGTGATTTCTTGCTTTCTGTCTCTCTGTTTCTCTGGCAAGTGCATGTGCCTTATAGCAAAAATTTTTCTCTAAAACAAAATCCCACAAAACCAAAAAACTAAACTTCAGAAAAAAGATCTTTTATGTTATGTCTTTGAGCACTGTGAAAGTTTATGATTGGAACAAAAAAATTTACTTCAGTACAGAAACTTATTTATAATAGACTCCCATGATACTCATATATTAGTTGTGAAACTCAATGTAATTGTCACCTTGCTTCTTCTCCAGGTGTCATTGAAAGAGGTAAAACTAATCTGTAGCTGATGAACTTCTGTTGGGAGATTGTATACTGTATAGTCTTCCTATCAGAAGTAAATTCATAAGGTTTTATGACCTGCTTGGAAATTGCAAATATTCTCAGCCAGAGGGAAAAATAATATGTAGAAATATTTTTAGGATAGGCATTAGGTTATTCTCAGAAATTTGAATTGTGTTTCATCCTCTTTTACTGTTCTGCTTAGAACACTTTTTACATTTATAATGTTTTAATGACTATATTGGGTTGTCTGAAGAGTCACAATATATCTTTGCATAGAAAAATGTAGAAAAATATGTATGACTTTTCCAACAACCCAATATATCCTTGTAGCAAAACTTTTTGTAGGTATTTCCAAGAAATGAGTTGTTGGGCTTTGTTTTAGTTTTACTGTTTTTGTACATGACCAAATGGAGGTTTGTTTTTATCATCTTTGTATCCTTAGTGCCCAGAGTTTGTAGCAGGGGTTCAGTTGAATAGACGTTATTGCCAAAATTTGAAGAATCAAGTCATTGGATTCTATAACATTTAGAGATATGAAAATCAAGGTTGGTCTTGGTAGTTTTTGATCCTTTACATTGAAGTAAGTAAAACCAGGTATTGGACCAGAGTGTGGCATGGAGGTTAAGGTACAGGTTCCATACGGCCGACTCTGAGGCTTGAGTCCTGGACCCAGCAGTTTGAAAATCATGCCAGGTGCACGTGTACGTGCTCACAATCCCAAGAGGAGACTAGAGGAGAAGGATTGTGGTGTGGCTATCCCTCCTGGGGAATGATTTCTTACTCCTCCTGCCCTACCCCTCCACCCCCACCATCTCTGGCAAGTGCACATGCCCTAGAGCAAAAACTAAAATCCATCTATCTCAAGAATTAGCCATGTTCCCCTTTGCCAATATCTAAGACTATATTGGTTCTTTCAGGTATAAGAAGGTTTTTTTTTAGCATTTTTAGAATTTAAGTTTTATTTGTATAGCTGAAGAAATTCTGTAGTTTTTATACATTGCAAGAATTATAGCTAATGATAGAGACATACGCAAGCTCAATTCTAATACATTTAACTCATGCTGGTGGAAGTTAGGCTATTATATCAAGGTGATTCAATTAAGCACAGTAGGAGTGCAAACAGTAAAGCATCACTGTCATTGTCATGTCAGAAAGCTTCTGTGACAAGAGCTGCAAAGGCTATTCTTAATCTCGCTTCAGTGATTGTCAAATTCTTTGTTACATATGCTTCAGGAGGGCTCTCTGATTCTTTGATGTGGAGGGCAGCAGTAAGAACTTCAGTCAGCAGCAGACCTGGAATCCTACACAGCTAGGATTGGCAGTGTCTGTCACCCACAAGAGCTGCTCAGAGGTCACTGATTTTCCCCAGTAGAGCCTAGAATGTGGGAGGAGAGAGCCAGCAAGTGGTCGGGGTATTGTATTGTTTAGTCACACAGGTGCCCTTCCTTTCCTTTACTGGGGAGCCAGAGAAGCCTCTGTTTCTTTCTTCCTTGGCATATCTCACTGAGTCCTTACAATACTGAAATTCCTAATGCATTCTCTAGGATTACTCTTACTTCCAGTTCTTCTAAAGTTCTTTGTTCACTCACAAGGTACCCTGCTCCTGATATGCTGTCACTATAAATGGGTGCTCTGAGAGAGGGTACAGAGAGATCTGGGAGCCAGGGTTTGATGGAGAAGAAGGCCACTAAATGCTGTAGAAAAAAGAGGAAAGAAAGGGAAATAAGAGCTGTCATTTCTTACAGTTTTGCCTAAGCTTGATAGAATGAGGCTTAAAGGTATTTCCACAGTTAACCTTTGCTAATTCAAAGCTACACCCAGAATGTTACTAACGTGTATAACTGTGTGGTCGCTGATTTTCTGTATCCTTTTCTTTTGGAAAAAGAAGTCTGCCTGATTTTCCACATCTCAGACCTTCAGCTTAATAGGGCAGGCCCTTCGGGCTGTTGCTTTCAATTCCTTCCTTGTCTTTTTTCTGTACTGTTCCTTGTGCTTATCCCATGTTCCAGACAGAGTGAACCAAGAATTATTATTATTATTTTTTTTAAGAAGTTTTGCCTTGGGGGACCAGCAGTTAGCATAATGGCTATGTCGCTGGACTCCCATGTAGACGACTGCGCTTCATGTCCTGGACCCGGTAGCTTAAAACTCACGCCGGGCACGTGTGCATGCGTGCCCAAGATCCCGAGAGGAAAACGGAGGAGAAGGGATTGCGGCATGGCCATCCCCCCGTGGGGTGATTTCTTGCTTTCTGTCTCTCTGTCTCTCTCTGTCTGTCTGGTGAGTGCACGCACCCTATAGCAAAAACCTCTCCAAAAAAAAAAAGGAGGTTTTGCCTTAGGGTATGTGCACTCAGTAGAGATAGCGAGACAGAGACAGTGAGACAGAAAGTGAGAAATCACCTCCCAGGGGGGATGGCCATGCTACAATCCCTTCTCCTCCTGGGATTTTGGGCACACATGCACATACACACAGCTTGAGTTTCAAGCTATTGAGTCTGGGACTCAAACCACAGTTGGCCACGTGGGAGTCCAGCAATGTAACCACTACACCATCTACTATTAATGTAATCTTTTCATGTGTTCCTCCTCTTGTACTTTAGCTCCAGCATTTATTCCTGTTTTTTGAAAAGACCTTCTTGGTTTATAAATCATACTTCCAACTCCTTCCTCGAGCCTACTTTGAATGCAGTCTCTACCAAATCTCTAAGGAATTGTTTTTTTTTTAGTTCCACAGAACCTTGATCCCTTATCATTATATCTTCTTTCACAGAGTTTTATTTTGATATTTTTCTTTTGTATGTCTCATTTCCTTTGCTAAGTTCTTAGGTATCTTTATAACACAGTCTTGTTTGATTCTTATTTGCCCCACATATAGGGTGCTAATAACCTTTGTTAAATCAGTTCATTTTAAATCAAGAATAAACAAGGCTTTAAATACAGTTGTTTTGATTTAGTAAGTGAGATTCTTTTTCCTTTTTTTTTTTTAAATTGGTTTATTTCTTATGTGATCAAGAGAGGCAGAGACAGAGACCCAGCAACCCAACAGGGTCTTGACCCTGCAGGCCATCCTTAGCTTCAGCCTTGGATCATAGCCTCGTGCAAACCTGGTGTATTCAGATCTCCCAACGCACACCTGTAACATTCCCATGTGGGTCAGCCCTCACAGAGCATTGCGTTTTACTGCCACACTACCATTTGGCCCCACTAAGAGAGATTCTTTACTGTAGATGGCAGGGAAACATTTTTTTTCCTCTTTTTTATTTATTTATTATTTATTTATTTATTTTGAGAGGTTTTTGCTATAGGGCGCATGCGCTCGCCAGACAGAGAGAGACATAGAGACAGAAAGCGAGAAATCACCCCCCAGGGGGGATGGTCACGCCGCAATCCTTTCTCCTCCATTCTCCTCTGGGGATCTCGGGCACGCACACACGCACACCCGGCATGAATTCTAAGCCACCGGGTCCGGGACTTGAACCACGGTCGACTATGTGGGAGTCCAGCGACATAGCCATTACGCCAACTGCTGGTTCCCTGGAAACATTTTTTTTAATGTTCACCTCTGTACCTCAGATATGCTTGTGTTTATTTTGTATCAATTACTCATTTTAATTCTCCCTCCTCCTCTAGTATCTGAGGAGGTCTACTCTAAGCTTCATGTGGAAAATAAGAGCCTTACTCCTTTTGTCATTTAGAGGATTGCATTAGCGGGTAGCTAAGAACTCTGTTGCCTGGAAATGCCATGGCCTGATTTGAAGCTGCCTTGGTTAACTGACCTTCTTGGGCAGTTGGGCCAGCCTCAGTGGAGCCAGAATCTGCAGACTTGTCTGACTGTTAGGTTCAGAAATCTGTGAAAATGTAATTGGGATAATTTTTTCTGGAAAATTTAATCAGATGGTTATGCTAGCTAGCATAGTGTAGCTTGTCTCTGTCTTCAGGTATAACGAACTGTTCTCCAAGCAGCTGAAGAAAACAAGTTTTATTTAGGAGAAAAGTGTTTTATTTTGTCCCTATTCAAGTTAATTAACCCCAGCTTTTCTCTTGGCTGTCTGTAAAATGCAGATACCAGGTTCTTCCTTCTTCTTTATTTTACTGAAATGCTGTGAGAATAAAAGACTTTAAATAAGTGTACGTTACCCACACACCTGCAATGAGAAATTATGAGGGCGGGATATAACAGACTTATTTCTTTGATATTCAGGTGTGGAACTGGCAATCAGAGGAATATGTCTTTCTGCAAGCCCATCAGGAAACAGTGAAAAATTTTAGACTCTTGAAAAATTCCCGGCTGCTTTCTTGGTCATTTGATGGAACAGTGAAGGTAATTTGAAGCACAGGGGATTTTGTTTGTTTGTTTGTTTGTTTGTTTTTTAAAGTATTCAGATATTACAATGATTATATCATGACAGCCAAAAGCACATGGGTGTTAAGCAGTTACTTACATTTTGAAATTTGCATTTTGTCATGCCTATTTTCCGTTCACTGTGGTGACCTACATCTGCTGTGTATTTATGAACATTTATACTAAATGACATTTAAAGTCATCAGAATAGCCAATATGCTAAAGCTCTTGTTCATAGATCCGTCTTGGACTTGGCCATGCTCATTAATGCAAAATGTTCATGAACGTGTCAGCTAAGTTTATTAAAAAATTTTTTTTTAGATATGGAATATTATTACTGGAAGACTAGAAAAAGATTTCATCTGTCACCAGGGTACAGTACTTTCTTGTGATGTTTCTTCTGATGCTACCAAGTTTTCATCTACCTCTGCTGATAAGACTGCAAAGGTAGGTCAGTCACTTGAAATAATCCATATATAACATTTTTATATTGGGTATATGTTAGACCAAATAGTTTATGAAACAGGACAGTAACAGTTTTTGTCTACATGTCTGTCTCATATTTTGTGACTTTTGGGGAGATGTCTATTGGCATTTAGTTGGTATCAAATAGATTAAATAAATGATATTGGGAACACCTGGCTTTTTTCCTGATAGCTCTAGTGCATATTATAGGCAATAGAAATCATTGAAAGGAATTTACATTTAATTACATACCCACAATAAATTTTATGTTATTAACAAATGGTAATGCTTCTGAAAATCACAGTCCAGCAAATGATGTTGCTTGGTTGGGGCTGTTGAGTACTTTATTCTTTATTTCTTTTTAATTTAGTTATTCATTTTACTTATTTTAATTTGTCCAGAGAAAGGGAGAGAGAGAGAGAGAGAGATTGCAAGAGAGTTAGAAAACAAGCCACCATATCCAGGACTTGAACTGTAGTTGGCCATGTGGGAGTCCAGCACCTTTGGCCACCACACCACCTGCCAGCCCTCATTCTTTTTTTCCCTCCAACTTTTTTTTTTTTTTTTTTTTTTATAATTTCTTGTTTACTTTTTTTTTTTTTTTAAAGAAGTTTTTCACCTTAAGGCACATGTGCTTGCAGGAGAATGAGAGAGACAAGAGCCAGTGAGAGGAAGAATGAGAAATCACTCCTGAAGGGGAATGGCGATGCCGGCAATCCCGGCAATCCCTTCTCCTTGATTCTCCTCCCTAATCTTGGTCATTCATGCACACATGCCCAGGGAGATTTACAAGCCACCAGGTATAGGACTAGAACTGTGGTTGGCCATGTGGGACTCCAGTGAATAACCACTATGCATTCTCTTGGCCCCTTTCTTGTTTACATTTTTTATTTTTCTGGAGAAGTGTTTTTTTTTTTTGTTGGGAGAAGTGTTTTTTTTTTTTTTTTCCATAGGGCACATGCGCTTGCCAGAGAGACAGAGAGCAAGAAATCGCCCCCCAGGGGGATGGCCATGCCGCAATCCCTTCTCCTCCATTCTCCTCTCGGGATCTTGGGCACGCACGCACATGTGCCTGGCGTGAGTTTAAGCCACCTCCGAGACTCAAACCGAGGTTGACTACATGTGAGTCCAACATAGCCATTATGTCAACTGCTGTTCCCTTGTCTGTATTTTTTTAAAAAGAATTATTTTATTTTACTTTACTTTTTTGCTTACTTATTTATTTATGTATGTACTTATTTGTATTTGGCCAGAGAGGGACAGAGTGAGAGAGAAACAGAGAGACAGAGAGGTAAAATGAGAAAACAAGCCTTCAGGTCCAGGATTTGAACTGTGGTCGGTCATGTGGGAGTCCAGCGCCCTTAACCGCCATGCCACCTGTCAGCCTCTCTCATTTACATTTAATTGCTGTACATCTTTATGGAGTACATTATGGTTTTTCAAAGCATGTATGCGTACATCTTTATGGAGTACATTATGGTTTTTCATAGAAAGTATGCAGTATGTGACAATCAAATAAGCATGTACCATATACATCATTTTCAACAAAGAACCTTACATTCTTTTGACTGTGAAATGCTTTTTCCCTGAACACCTTCCACTCACTCTCTACTATCCTCCCAACTGCCATACTGTCTCTAGTATCTACACTTGCCCTCCCTACTATTATATATTTGAATATTTCAATTTCTGTCATAAAATGCAGACATTTGGTATATATTAAGTGGGAGAAATTTAATGTTTGTATTTCATAGTCTGCCTTCTTTCTTTTTTTTAAAAAAAGAATTATTAATTTATTATTATTATTGTTATTATTATTATTTAGTTTGCTGTGCATGTGTGGTCACAAGAGAGAAACAGAAAGAGAGAGAAAATGAGAAAGCAAGCCTCTAGATCCAGGAATTGAACTAGGGTCAACCATGTGGGGTCCAGTGTACTAACAGCCATGCCACCTGCTGGCCCCTTGGCTTATTTCACTTAGCATTAACTCTTCTGTATTCATCCACTTTGAATCAAATGACAGAGTCTTTCCATTCTTTTGGGATCAGTAGTATTCTATCAATGTATATGTGCCACATTTTTTCAATCCATTCATAAGTTGTTGAGCATTTAGGTTGATTCCATGTGTTAGCAATTGTGAATGATGCTGTAATAAACATGGCCGTGTATATGTTTCTGACTGAGTGTTTTCCTGTCTTTTGGTAAATTCTAAGGAGTTGAATTACTGGGTCTCACTGGTTTGTATGTTTTTTTTTTTTTTTTAGAGTTTTTTTCACAATAGGGCACGTGCGCTCGCCAGACAGACAGAGAGAGACATAGAGACAGAAAGCGAGAAATCACCCCCCAGAGGGGATGGTCACGCTGCAGTCCCTTCTCCTCCATTCTCCTCTTAGGATCTTGGGCATGCCCGCACACGCGCCCGGCGTGAGTTTTAAGCCATCGGGTCCGGGATGCGAACCGCGGTCGACTACGTGGGAGTCCAGCAACATAGCCATTACGCTAACTGCTGGTTCCTTCAGTTTCTATGTTTTTGAGGAACCTTCATATTCATTTCCACAGTGGCTGTATGAATTTACATTCCCACTAATAATGTGGGAGAATTTCTTTTTCATCACACCCTTGCTAGTACTTGTTGTTCTTTGTTTTTTTGATCATTGACATTGTGAATGGACTTGAGTGATATCTCATTGTGGTTTTGATTTGTATTTCCCTTATGATAAGAGACATTGATCATTTCTTTTTTTCTTTTTTAATATTATTTTTTATTTTAAATTTATTTATTTTACATTCATTCACTGTACATCATCACAGCATACAAAATACTATTTCCCATTCAGAATATGCTGAATGTTGGCTTAATTAAGGTTATTACCATACATGTTATCATCAACAAATAATTTTCCATTTCTTATATCTTTTTTTCTTTTTCCCTTGATTTCCTACTTCTTACCCTTGGCCATTTCCCACCCTTCTCCCACACTGTCTCTGGTATTTACAGTTGCTTTCCATGCCCTCCCCCCCAAATTTTAGTAATTCACAAAATATCGTAATCTAAATACTTTCAATAGCAAGTTCAGCTGATATGTACATATCTGTGAACATGTCTGACTTTAGGCATAAAACTCAGTAGAATGCACATACTATAAAGTAGCACCTTGCTGAGTCTATATAGCTTATTGTAGTCATTAAATAGGTATTATATATATGTGTGTGTATACAAATATATATATATAACATAAAATTTGCTTAAGACGTAAAACCAGGAAAAAGGTTAGGATTCTGTTCAAAGGGTAGGTAGATGAACCAATCAATAGCTCAAGAGAAGACAAAAAATCCTTAAATCTAGAAAACAAAGCATAGAAGAAAATTGGTAATGTCTCCCTTCTGTTGTGGTCTAATCTTTCCATTTATATTCTGGAAGTTAACATTCAACTGTGGACTTGTTCTTATAATTAAGTTGGCCATTTTCTTGGTTGTTTTTTGGACTCTAATTGCTGTGTATCTGTCTTTAGTTTTCTTAGAATAACTCCATTCAGAACTTCTTGGAGAGCTGGTCTGGTGTTGGTAAATTCTTTCAGGTTTTCTTTATCTGAGAATGTTCTTGTCTCTTCTTCCCATATGAAGGATAATCTTGCTGGGTAAAGAATTTTTAGTTGAGACCAGCAGTTAGCGTAATGGCTATGTCGCTGAACTCCCATGTAGTCAACTGCGATTTGAGTCCTGGACCCAGTGGCTTAAACTCATGCCGGGCACGTGTGCGTGCGTGTCCAAGATCCCGAGAGGAGAGTGGAGGAGAAGGGACTGCGGTGTGGCCATCCCCGCTGGGGGGGTGATTTCTCGCTTTCTGTCTCTCTGTCTCTCTCTCTATAGTAAA
>NW_006159512.1:2017357-2030488 GCF_000334495.1 Tupaia belangeri chinensis
AGATCTTCTTGGGTTGATTCTATGTGGGCTTCTTTGTATTTCTTGGGTCTGGATATTTGAATGCCTTTCTAGGTTTGGGAAGATTTTTTTTCCAGGCTTTCATGGAATAGATGATCAATGCCCCTATTAGTTTCTTCACCTCTTGGGATACTGATTATCTGGATGTTTGGGTGTATAATGATATCTAATATTTCTCATATGTTATTTTCATTCTGGGGGGTTATTTTCCCAGTCTTTTTGGTGAATTTTTCTAGGTCAGAGATTCTGTCTCCTATATATGAGATTCAGTTTTCTGCATGATCTAATCTGCTTTTAATACTTTCAAGAAAGGTTCTGATTTCCTGTATTACAGCCTTCATTTCTAATATTTCCATTTGATTCTTTTTTATGGTGTTGTTTCCTCTTTCATATTCTGCAAGAACTTCCTCACTTCCTGGGATCAGTTGTCTCTTTGCTCCTGTATCTTCTAGAGTTCATTGTCTCTCTTCTCTTGCATCTCTGTTAGCTTTGTCACTATGAATATTCTAAAGTCTTTATCAGATATTTTCACGAGTTCCATTAGTGTCTGTGGATAATGAGGAGTTGTTCTTTTCCCTTGGGGAAGAGATATTTTCTTGGTTTCTCATATTTCTTGTGCCTCTTGTGTTTCTGGTCGTTTTCTTGGTTTCTCATATTTCTCGTGCCTCTTTTGTTTTTGGTCATCTGATGGATTATATGTTTCTTCCTAAATTTTTGAAGTTCAATCTGAGTGTTCAAAGGCATGCAGGAGAAGGTGATCCGCAGTATCTCTGCAGTGTGGTTTTTCTCCCTTTGTGCAGCAAATTCAGTAGGAACTGAAGATTATTCTTACCCTAATAGTAATCATGTCTTTGATTACTGTGCACTTAGACCTGTTTGGACACTCAGTGTGTGGAGGCTGAGCAGCAAAGTGATAAAGATGAAAGAAAAAGGAAAAGAAAAAAAAGAAAAAGAAAAAAAAAAGAAAAACCAATAATAATTTTTTTTTAAATCAAAAAATGAAAATCACATGGCATGCTAGTATGAAAGGGATTGCTCACAGCTCAGATGCAGATGACTTCTCAAAGGGCCTGGCCTTTGCCTCTCCAGTCTAGGTTGGAGTCTGGAGGAAGTCTGAGCAGAAATTCTTCAGTTTTTCTAGCCCTTGAAAGGGATTACTTACAGCTCAGATCTGATAATTTCTTAATATGCTTTCTGGCCATTCATATGACTTCCTTAGAGGATGTCTGTTCAGCTCCTTTGCCCTTTTTTTGTTTGTTTGTTTTGTCATAAGGTACATGGGTTTGACAGAGAGGGAAAGTTAGAAATCATCTACCAGGGCAGAGAGCCACACTGTAGTTCTTTCTTCTCCATTCTCTTCTCAGAACCCTGGGCATATATGCACTTGTGCCCAGTGTGCTTTTCAGACTGCTGGGTCTGGGACTTGAATTGCTTAACCGGCCCTATAGGATTCATCTACTTTAACTTCGGTGCCACCTGCTGGCCCTGTCCTAACTTTTTAAAAATAATTATTTTATTGGGACCAGCAGTTGGCCTAATGGCTATGTCGCTGGATTCCCATGTAGTTGACCGCGGTTCGAGTTCCAGACCCGGTGGTTTAAACTCACGCCGGACACGTGTGCACCCAAAACCCCGAGAGGAGAATGGGGAGAAGGGATTGCAGCATGGCCATATCCCTTGGTGGGTGATTTCTCGCTTTCTGTCTTTCTTTCTCTTTCTGGTGAGCACACATGCCCTACAGCGAAAACCTCTTAAAAAAAAAAAAGAATTATTTTATTTAACTTTATTCATTTATTTACTTACTTACTTACTTACATATTTAAATTTCACCAGAGAGGGACAGAGCGAGAGAGCAAGAGAAAGAGAGAGAGAGGGAAAATGAGAAAGAAAGCCACCAGGTTCAGGACTTTAACTGCAGTCATGGGAGTCCAGCAACCTTAACAACCATGTCACCTGCTGGTCTAGCCCTGTCCTAATTTTTAATGAATTCTTTCTTCATTGTTTTTGATATAAATCAGAGGTTTATCTTCAAAGTCAGAGATTGTTCCACATTGTCTAACTTGCTATTAATACTTTTAAGAGTGATTTTGATTTCATGTATTATTTTCTTCATCTCTAGAAGTTCTATTTTATTTATTTATTTATTTATTTATTTATTTATTTATTTATTTATTTCATAGGGCTCATGCACTTGCTGGAAAGAGACAGAGAGGGAAAGTGAGAAATCACCTTTAAGGGAGAATGGCCACATTGCAATCCCTTTTCCGCTGTTCTCTGGGGATTTTGGACATGTACACGTATGCATCTGGTGTGATTTTTTAAGCCACTGGGTGCAGGATGCAAACAGTGGTCGGCCATGTAGGAATCCAGTGCCTTAATCACCACACCATCTGTTGACCTTATTTGATTCTTTTTTAACTTGTCACTTCCTTTGTAGAATTCCTCCTTCCTGTCACAGAATGATTTTCTCATCTCCTAGAATTAGTTGTCTGTTTTTCCTTGCATCAAGTAAGTTTCGTTAGGATGAATATTCTGAATTATTTTTCTGACATTTCTGTGATTTCCTATGTTTCATCCATTATTGATGAGGAGTAACTATGTTCCTTTGGGAAATAAATATTTTCTTTTTTCTTTAGATATCTGTTGTTTCTGCATTGAGTTAAGCCTAAAGGCTTCTGGTATAGTTCTCACTTCCTAATTTTTGGTATAGATGAGTTTAAGGAGGTCTAGAATAGCTATAGTGTGGGGATCCTCAGTTGGGGCAGGTAGCCCTTGCCCTGTACTTGAGTCTGATGGGAGGGAGAGTGTGTACCTTCCCTGCCAGCCAGTTGGGGTGCGAGTAGTGACCAGATTCCTCACTCTGTTGGATTGAGGGTACTCTTTTTTGCATCCTCCACTTCCTCTGAGCTGTGCAGTTTTGATTGTAAATGAAGCTCCACTTGCTGGTTGGCTTGAAGGATGGAAGAGCTCTCTTGCTAGTTTGGGGTAGGAGTGGGGTGGGAGGTCCTTTTTTTTTTTTTTTAAAGTTAAAATGCTTTTGCACCTCCCTATGATGTGTGTGAGTCCTGTTCTATCTGTTCTAGTTTCGTTGCTCTTCTGTGGGTGGAGCATGCTGGAATCCACAGTGGGAGTCTAGGGTTCCAAATTTCAGAGTACTTCTTGTTTTCTTCTCTGTGGAGGACATGGGCTGGGGAGAAGTCTTCCAGAGCCTCACTGGCTTTAGGTTGTTGACTCCTCTTTACATTTCCAAACTGCAACTGTTGGATTGTTGGGAAAGTCATGACGCATTTTTGCATAGAAAAACATGGAAAAATGTGTCATGACTTTCCTGACAACCTGATATGTGCACCAAAAGTTCCTACCAACTTTTTTTTTTTTTTTGGGGGGGGAGAGATTTTCACTGTAGGGCGCGTGCGCTCGCCAGACAGACAGAGAGAGACATAGAGACAGAAAGCGAGAAATCAACCCCCAGGGGAGATGGTCACGCCGCAATCCCTTCTCCTCCATTCTCCTCTCGGGATCTTGGGCACGCACGCACACGCGCCCGGCGTGAGTTTTAAACCACCAGGTCTGGGACACGAACCGCGGTCGACTACGTGGGAGTCCAGCGACATAGCCATTACGCTAACTGCTGGTTCCCCCTACCAACTTTTTCTTGCATGTTGTCAGTGCTGCCAACTTCTCTTTCCTTGGGGGTCACATGCAGGTGGTGGCCACAGCCCACAGACCTGTGGACTGGAAAGGCAGTGGCAGCCAAGCCCCTGTTCTGAGAGCCGCCATGTTCCTTCTTCTCGCCTTGTTAATTGCATCCTTATCTACCTTTCTTCCTTATCTATCTTTCCACACTAAAACCTTGAAATCGTCCAGAACGCTACCCTGTGCTTTGTGTTGTACTTCTCAATGTCTCTTAGATTCACATCCTTAAGGCTGTGCTCTTCACCCCATTCTCTGCCCATGTCTGCACCTCGTGCATGCTAGTCATACTGCCTGAGTCCTTCACTTGAGCACCGTCCCTGATGGTGTACAGGCTGACCCTTAGCCCACCACCATCTCTTTCTGCTGCATCATTTTCTCTGTGCTTGCCTACTTCCTACCTTCATCTTCTTGTTCATGCTGTTAACTTTGGTTTGACACAATCTTCTACTCCTTTTTTACCTTGAAGCATTGTGACTCATCCTTCGAGACCTAGATTTGAAGTCAACTTTCTAGCGAAGCCTTTTCTGACCCTCAAACAGTGTTAGCTGTTCTACCTTCAGTGTTCCCATTATATTTATTCATGCTTTTACTTCATAGATCATTTCCTGTTCATGAGCTTATCTTCCTGTTAAACTATAGACTTTCCAAGGGGAAAGACTGTATCTCCTTCATCTTTGTATCACCAGTTCTTGGCCGATAGTGCCTAGAATGTGGTAGTTTTCAGTGTGTGCTTCCTAAGCAGACATGGCAGAACCACAGGAGAGAATTTGGAGAGGAAAGACCAATATTTAGCCAAGATAGTAGGATGTAGGATCATTCAGTGACTAAGATCACTTACCGTGATTAGAAATTTCACTTTCTATAATCTCACTTGATTTTCACACCATAGGTACTATTGTCCCCATTTTACAGATACAGAAACTGAAGCGAGAGAAGCATATTTGTCCTAGGTCACAAACTATTGTAGTAAACAGAGTCAGGTCTCACAGTCAGGTCTGTTTTACTCCAGATTGCTCTTGACTGATTCCATGTTCTTTCTTTAAAGATAAGGAAGCTGTGACTTGAGTTGAATTTAACTCAAGTAATTAAAAGGAAACTCAGAAAAATTAACAAGATTGTTGGAACTTGGGCTTCTTATGAAAGTTTATGAACTTTCAGAGACTAGAACTTCCATGTGATTGAATTTATGGTTAAAGTAGCACTCAAGGCAGGGTTTACAGATGCTTATTTTGAATGACTTATTTTCATTCCTAAACACCTGTACTTGCCTTCCAGATTTGGAATTTTGAACACCTCTCCCCTCTTCATGAGTTGCGGGGCCACAATGGCTGTGTGCGCTGCTCTGCCTTCTCAGTGGACGGTACCCTGCTGGCAACTGGAGATGATAACGGAGAAGTCAGGGTAGGTGTTTGCTGACAGGGGAGCACTGCCCTTCCTGTAGCTCCAGCTAGCACCCTTCACCACGCTGGGGACCTTGGGATCTGGAGGCACAGGCCCTGGAGTTCTGGTTGATTCCTTGTTTCGTTTCTCGTGCACGTTGTATTCACAATTGCACTATGTTGCAAGAGAGACTTCATTTTGGAGTTAAAGCATTTTCTACATATGTGAGGAGGCAAGTGCCCTAGTTATTTGCACTGGTTCTCTGCTGCTAGCTCAAAGATGATTCATCCTAATTCTTGGATTTGAACCAACGATTGCTTTTAGTGGCAGAATTTGAGGGGAAAAAAATTGTAAATCATTGTTTAGGTTCTAAATAAATGCCAAATTCTGCTGTTTCAGGGCTGAAAGTAAAAATCTCTTTAGCACTATACCTGTTAGATAGTCAGCACCGGCAGAGGGTTTGTTGCATTCCTCTTTGCGTGGGCGGCTGTTGTTAAATAGCACAGAAGGTCACATTTTAGTCAGTGAGTAAGCATCGAAGCGCTCCTCACTGAGGGGCAGTCTGCAGGGTAAGTCAGTTTTTATTATCCTGTAGTGCTTAAGATATACATAGAGAAGCCAGCAGGTGGTGTGGTGGTTAAGGATACTGGACTCCCACATGGCTGACCACAGTTTGAATCCCAGATCTGGCAGCTTGCTTTTTCACTTTCTCTCTGTCCTTCTCTGGTCAAATTTAAATAAATAAATAATGTTAAATAAAATAATTATTTAAAAAAGATATACATAGAAACTTTGCCAACTTTATTTAGAAACAGTATCTCTAGGAGACATGGAGTGCTGTTTTCATTGTGTTTGCATGCAGGAAGGTTAGAACCCATTGAAAGGCAGCCGGCTTAGTGGTGTTAGAAGAATTGGGCAGTTGCTGGAAAAAGTTTGGCTTTGGGATGGCTGCTTTGATTACTATTATATAAGCGGGTCCCCCCCCCCTTTTTTTTTCCCAAAGAGAGATTTCAACCCCAAAGCATGGCAGTATATTACAGAAGAACAGGAGGGTACTATGTAGTTTGTATAAAGGAGCAGAGGTATCACTATTAATGGATGGGCTTTCCAGGAAAATTAAGGTTCTCCTGCTCAAGAACTAAATAATCAGCCTGTTCCGTACCAGTCATGTGATGCTGGGTCCACTGAGGTGGCAGGGCTTCTCCGAGAGCATTCATGATGTTCCATGCTCCAGTCTTTGGATAAAAAGGCTCCTTTACTAACTAGGGAATACTGCTTCATTTTTCGGAAACTCCTACAGGAAAAAATTGTCTCTTAAAATTTTGTGTGTTATTTAAAAATGTTTTCTTTTTTTTTGAGAGGTTTTTTCGCTATAGGGCGCGTGCGCTCGCCAGACAGACAGAGAGAGACAGAGAGACAGAAAGCGAGAAATCACCCCCCCCAGGGGGGATGGTCACGCTGCAATCCCTTCTCCTCCATTCTCCTCTCGGGATCTTGGGCATGCATGCACACGTGCCTGGCATGAGTTTTAAACCACTGGGTCCAGGACGCGAACCGCGGTCGACTACGTGGGAGTCTAGCGACATAGCCATTGCGCTAACTGCTGGTTCCCTAAAAATGTTTTCTTGATATATATTTAAAAATGCTTTTCTGATTATTCAGAGCTGTTGATTATGTTTATCATATATCTAGCTGTCTTACTGGACACTTTTCTTTCTTTCTTTTTTTTTGAGAGGTTTTTGCTATAGGGCACGTGCACTCGCCAGAAAGACAGAGAGAGACAGAGAGATAGAAAGCAAGAAATCACCCCCCAGGGGGATGACCACACTGCAATCCCTTCTCCTCCATTCTCCTCTCGGGATCTTGGGCATACATGCACACGTGCCTGGCATGAGTTTTAAACCACTGGGTCCAGGACGCGAACCGCGGTCGACTACGTGGGAGTCCAGCAACATAGCCATTACGCTAACTGCTGGTCCTGTCTTACTGGACACTTTCTAATGAGTTTTTCTATTTGGTTTCCTTGGATTTTCAAGGGAGAAACGTTTAAATGATGATTTTTATTTTATTTTATTTTTTTGGTAGCTATTTGTCTCTATTTCTTCTTTCTATTCTGATGTGCATTTTTTTTGAAAAATTAGATCACTATTCATATGTTAAGTGTCACTGGAAATATTAGCATCTGGAGGTATTTGGGTTGTTTGTGGTTCATAAGAGTCTAGTAAAATGGGACTAGCAGATGGCTTAATGGTTAAGTATCTGAACTCCCATGTGATTGTCTGTGGTTTGAGTCCTGTACCTGGTGGCTTAAAACTCATGCCAGGCTCGTGTGTGCATGCCCAAAATCCCAAGAGGAGAATGGAGTAGAAAGGATTGCGGCATGGTCACCTCCCTGGAGAGTGATTTCTCACTTCCTGTTTCTCTGGCTCTCTCTGTCTTTCTGGGGAGTGTATACACCCTATAGCAAAAATCTCTCTCAAAAGAAAAAAAACTCCAATAAAGTAATCTTAGAATTTATATATATTTAGTACCTAAAAGGACTTATTTAAAATATGTATACTATAGATATTTAAATGACATTTGACAACATTCTTGCTGTGAGTCGTTAGACTAGAATTTTGTGATTTTCTTGAGGTAACTTGTATATTAGGCCTTTTTTGCTTATTCCTTGTTCCACCTATAATTCTCTTTTAGTTTTAAAAAAATGTCAGTATACTAATCAACTGCTTTAGTCCTTTTTTTTTTGTTTTTTTGTTTTTGTTTTTGTTTTTGAAGAGGTTTTTGCTATAGGGCATGTGTGCTCGCCAGACAGACAGAGACAGAAAGCGAGAAATCACCCCCCAGGGTATATGATTACGCCGCAATGCCTTCTCCTTCATTCTTCTCTCTGGATCTTGGGCATGTACGCACACGCTCCCGGTGTGAGTTTTAAGCCACCGGGTCTGGGACGCGAACCGTGCTCAACTACATGGGAGTCCAGCAAAATAGCCATTATGCTAACTGATGGTCCCAAGTCCTTTCATATTTTAAGAAAAATTTCCGAACATGTTCTAGAGAATACATACACACATGCACATATAGATATTTATATGTTAAAGCTAGAGAAGCTTCTGAAAAATCCTGTTCATGAATCCTGTGTCATGTTTGTAGATCTGGGATGTCTCGAATGGTGAGCTTCTTCATTTGTGTGCTCCGATTCCAGTAGAAGAAGGAGCTGCTACCCATGGAGGCTGGGTGACTGACCTCTGCTTTTCTCCAGATAGCAAAATGCTTGTCTCTGCTGCAGGAAATCTTAAGGTAAGAGTTCCTCAAGGACTGAAAGAAAAGAGCAGCCTGTATCATACTTTTCAAGCTATTTTCATTTCCTGTTTCTCAGTTGGGCCTCTTACTACTCAGCAGAGCGAAATGGCAGTTACCGTTGTCTCCGCTTGCTGTGAAGAAGCTGAGAATGCGTGACTACTCTCCTCCAATCCCGTGGAATCTGTGGTGGCAGTGGAGGGGCGCTCTCAGTCTAGAGCTCTTGTGCTGCCCCTTAGGCGTCAGAATGACTAGCAAGTGTTTAGTTTTATTTTCTGCGTCACTCCTTGTTAACTATTTTGGTTGAAATTCTTTTTTAAAAATGTATTTGGCAACATCTTCCCATCCGTAATAATGAATATAGTAGCAACAGCATATTGCTTTATAGTTTACAGAAGGCTTTACTTCCATAACCTCATTAGCCAGCTGAGTGAGGCTTAAGTTTTCTTCTCCTTGGTTTAGAGATGAGGAAACTGATTTTCATGAAGGTTGTGACTTTCTTAAAATTGCATCATTAGTAAGTAAAAGAGCCAGGACTCAAACCCAGGTCTTCTTTCTCCTCAGTTCTCTCTAGCAAGTTGGCTTTTGCAGATTTACTAACTACTGCCTGTTGAGGTGAAGGCTTGAGTGTGCTGTGGTTCTTTGGGGCTATTTTTTTGTTTTTGCACCGACTTGCCAATCCAGTCAGTAGGATTGTGGTAAGTGCCTGCTGTGTGCTAAGGTAACACCGTGTGGCACAATGGTTAAGGTGTGGCTTTTGCCTCCTGAGGCGTATCGTTCGTGGGGGAAGCAGATGGTCTACATATACGGTCCTTAAAGTGCAGGAGTAATGTGGGACACATTTGTCTGAGGATACCGCAGTATAAAGGAGAGGAGTGAGCAGGCCTACCTTTGGAGTTAGTGGGCGTTTCCCCTGGAGGTGATGCTTGCAGTGAGTCTTTGGAGTAGCGGTTTGACTTGTAAAAGAGGTAGAAGATGATATTGTATATTGTACTGGCCACATGGACACTCTACATCTTTTTTATTTAAAACAGATCTATCATTAAGTTCTTATAATACTATTAATATTTTATGACAGAAGAGATGATTTACTGTACATGTATTACATTTGGCCATAAGAAGCAGCAGTAGTCCCAGAATGTACAGGTCCCAGGGAAAGAATCATAGGGGCTGTTTTGGTTTGAGCAACATGGGTCTCTCACAGAGTTCTTGGTGATCCGCTAGCCATGGAAGTTCTAGATCCAGAGACAGACTCAACAGTATCTTATAGTTCACCTCGTGCCAGCACCCCCAGCCTCTGACTTAACATTTCTGCTGCTGTGGCCTCCATAGGTCCACAAGCTGCTTATTGGACCTCTGCCTCATCTTTCTTCTTTTATGCTTCAGTCTGCGCATTTGTTTCTTCCTCCACTTGGCTCTCGTGGTATGGAGGTTTCCGAGAAAGTGGTGCTAAGGCCAAGAGAGCTAATACTATTCTATTTTTACTGAAAACAGTCAAGTATAGGAGATGGTTTCTGATTAATTGTCCACAGAAAATAAAATTCTTCTTATAAAATGTTGCAGTGACCTTCACCTTTTCAGGCCTATTTTTTATTCAGCTAGTAGTTCTTTCTCACCTCTCGTCCTCCTTTAGTGTGAAGGTGAGCTGTAACTTTAACCTGCTCTGAGCATGAAGCTTAGAGGAGAGACATTGCTGTCTTTGGGTTGGGAGCTGGGAATCCGAAGCTCTATCAGCTGCTGAGAAGCTTAACTGCTCAGCTTTGACAGTGAATTTCTAGAGACCATTTCATTTGATTCTCTGGGCCCCATAGAATACTACCACATAACTGTGAGTCTGGCTTACGATATGTTATAAAGATCAGTGGCCAGATCCTCAGGTTTGCAGAGGTTTTTATTATTTTTTTTAAAGAGAGATTTTTGCTATAGGGCACATGTGCTCACCAGAAAGACAGAAAGTGAGAAATCATCCCCCAGGAGGATGGCCATGCTGCAGTTCTTTCTCCTTCACTCTTTTCTTGGGATTTGGGACACACACACACACATGCCCAGTATGAGTTTCAAGCCACTGGGTCCAGGACTCGAACCACAGTCGGCCATGTGGGAGTCCAGCAACGTAACCATTATGCCATCTGCTGGTCCCGATTTGTAGAGTTCTTAGAGAACCTTGAAATAAAGCAGAAGAATAGATAATCATACTGTAGAGGTTATGTCTTAAGGATGGCAGAACCTATGGTCTATATATTTAGTTGTATATTTAAGTGTCAGTCAGGCTGCTTTTGCCTTCTGGTTTGATTGCTAGCCTGGTTAAACTGATTATACAGCCCAGCCTGCACCTACCCAGCATGCTAACGAGACTGTCTAAACACACGGAGCCAATTAGAAGTAAAAAGGAACAGCTGCTGTAGTGTCCAAGAAAAGTCCAGAGTTGACATGGGTTCATTCTCGGTGTTGTCCATTCTGTAGGCCTTCTGAGTCTTTTTACTTTGGATCCAAGCTGTATAAATTGAGGGCCCATGAGAAGAAGTCGGGGCTGCTGTGGTGGACAGCTGTGGCGTGGCGCTCCATGTGCTGAAGCCACATAGGAAGGTGCTGCGTTTGCATTCCGAGGCCTCCCCGTGCACGCTGGGTACATGTGCGCATCTGTGATACTGGCTGGCTGTGGCTGGGGTGGATCGTGATGTGAGGACACTGCTGGGGCTACCTGTCTCTCTCTCTCTCTTTCTCTCTCTCTCTGATAGAAGAAATAAATACACACCAAAGATAAAGTAGGATCCAGTAACTAAAAAGTTCTTAACTTACAGAATTAGTCCTGTTTATAAGTGAAAAAAAAAAAATAACATAATTTAGCTGTTTACCTGCTTTATGCCACAGAGATGCCATACTGTTAGGAAAACAAGGAGACATTGTTGGTTCAGGCTGGTTTGAAAAAGGGAACACACGGTGATAAATGGAGATGGCAGAGTGTCATGGTCAAATGGAGATGGCAGAGTGTCATGGTCAGGAGCACGGGCCTGGGTGCAGACTGCCCAAGTTCGAACCCTGGTCTGCCACTCATTAGCTTCGTGACCTTGCACAAGATTGTTTAATCTTTCTGTGCCTTGATAGTTTCATCTGTAAAATGGGGGTAGTAATACCTGTGCCATTACAGAGATTGCCCATATACCTCCTGCCCGCACATATGCAGCTTCCCTGCTATCAGCATCCCCGTCAGCGCTGTGTGTTTGTTACAACCGATGGACTTACATGGACACGTCATTGTCACTCAAAGTCCAGAGTTTACATGGGTTCATTCTCGGTGTTGTCCATTCTGTAGGGTTGGAGAGATCCGTGATGCACACATCCATATCATGCAAAGTATGTTCACTGCCCTGTGTACCTTTGCATCTAAGTCCATGTTCAAATCGTGGCCGATGAAGCCTTTCCCAGTGGAGTGGTCTGTTTAAATAGAGGGAAGGAAACGGGAACACTGGATTAGGAAGCCAGGAACTCTGCCACCTCTGCCACCTGCTAGCGGGACCATCTTGGTGGCAAGGACTTTTATTTGTTTTGTTTATAAGCCAGAGGGCATGTGTACTTGCCGGAGAGACACAGAGGAGGAGGGAGAACGCACCCTTCAGCAGGGCATGGTCACACTGCAATCCTGTCTACATGCTGTCATGATTTTAGGCAGGCAGGCAGGCATGCACAAGCACCTGGCAGGGCCATATTCGAACTGCGGTCTGCCATGTGGGGTCTGGCTCACTTAAGCACTAGGCCATGGAAACAGCCTGGTGGCAAGGCCTTTCTTCTGTCACAACCCCAACTCCTTTATTTGTGCAATGAGGTGATTGGGCTAGGTGATCTCTAAGGGCCTTAGTGACTGAAAGCTAAGGATTCTTCCCTGAGGTAGGTACAGAGTCTCAATAAGTGGGTTTTGGATTTCTAAAAAAAAGCTCTTTCTGTAAAGCAAACATTATGTGTGGGAGAGAGTGTATTTCATTGGTCATTTTCTTGTTGCAGCTGCTGGCAGCCTTGTGCTTACTGCAGTTGTCAGTATCTAAATTTCTGAATTGGGCACTACCTTTTATACTTATATATATATATATTTTTTTTTTTTTTTGAGAGGTTTTTGCTATAGGGCACATGCGCTCGACAGAAAGAGAGAGAGAGATGGACAGATAGAAAGTGAGAAATCACCCCCCAGGGGGGATGGCCGCACCGCAATCCCTTCTCCTCCATTCTCCTCTCGGGATCTTGGGCACACACGTACACACACCCGGCATGAGTTTAAGCCACCAGGTCTAGGACTTGAACTGTGGTCGGCTACATGGGAGTTCAGAGACATAGCATTACGCTAGCTGCTAGTCCCCACACTTATATTTTATAACCAGACTTTTTACTTAACTAAATTAGATTTTTTTTTGGTTTTGTTTTGTCGTGGGGTGCATGCGCTTGCTAGAGAGAGAGGGAGAGAGAGAAAGTGGGAAATCACCCCCCACCACCACCAGGGGGTGGCCATGCCACAATCTCTTCTCCTCCATTCTTTTCTTGGAATTTTCGGCACACATACACAGGTGTCCGGTTTGATTTTCAAGCCACCAGGTCTGGGACTCAAATCACACAGTTGGATCTGGGACTCAAACTGCATAGTTGACCATGTGGGACCTCCATGCCACCTTTTGGCCCTATGACTAAACTTAATCTTAACCCTTACTTTTTTCTTTCCTTTTTTTTTTTTTTTTGGAGGGGATTTTTTCATTG
>NW_006159512.1:2030519-2101606 GCF_000334495.1 Tupaia belangeri chinensis
TGCGCTCGCCAGACAGAGAGACATAGAGACAGAAAGTGAGAAATCACCCCCCAGGGGGGATGGTCACGCCGCAATCCCTTCTCCTCCATTCTCCTCTCGGGATCTTGGGCACGCATGCACACGCGCCCAGCGTGAGTTTTAAGCCACCAGGTCCGGGACGTGAACCGCGGTTGACTACGTGGGAGTCCAGCGACATAGCCATTACGCTAACTGCTGGTTCCCTTTCCTTTTTTTCTTTTGATTACACTGCTACTTTACAGAGCATTCTTATTAGTTCCAGAAAATCCTGTTAGCCATGCTGGTTTGGTGGGGTTTCCTAAAGTCCTTAGGGCATCCTGTACCAGTTACTATTATTAACAGTAAACATGGATGTCCACCCAATCACGTGTATAAGGCAGAATGCTAGGCACTGCATGGACACAGATGAATGACACTCTCATTGTATTCATAATACTGAGCATCTTCATGTACTTGAGGTCTTTTCAAAATGTATTCATGTGCATTGTCTCTTGCCCTGCTAGCTGTGAGACCTATGGGAGAACTTGGGATCGTCACTTAGTAAATACATATAAATACTGTTGAAATATTAGTGAATTCAGTGATTAGAGGGGAAAGGAAGGACTTGTCTAGAGCACCTGCTAGTCTGAGATATTCAGTATTTAATTAGTAAATAAATAAGTATACTACCTGTTAAAGGAATTGGTCACAGGCTCTTAAACATTCCTAAGGAAATGAAAATGCGGTAGAAAGAACATTCTGAACCGTGTTACTCATAGTCTGGTGTCTGTCAGAAGACCAGTCCATGTCTGCCAAGGGGCGTCAGTGAAGCGGAGGGGGGGTAATCTGTCTGTCCCACTGAGACAGACGTGCACACAGGACGGTTCCGTCCAGCCACGGCCATGGCGGACTCCGTAGTCTCGTGTCTCAGCTCTCAGAGGCTGCGTGTTGCCCCCACGGCTGGAAGTGGAGTTAGGGTAGGCTTAACTATGAGGCTGTCACTGGGTGAGCGGGAAAGCTGGCCAGCTTGATAATACATTCAGCACTGAACCTTAGCCTTCTTTCCGTGAGCGGGAAAGCTGGCCAGCTTGATAATACGGGATATTCAGCACTGAACCTTAGCCTTCTTTCTAGCTGTGTGCTTGAGTTTCGGGGTGGTGAGGTGATAGGGCAGAAGATCTGGCTGGCATGACGGAGTGTCCTGCAGCGTAATTACTCGTCTAATGAGAACTTTATTTTTCTCTGAACAGTGGTGGAATGTCGTCACTGGGAAATCTTCACAGACCTTCTACACAAATGGAACCAATCTTAAGAAAATACATGTGTCCCCTGACTTCAAAACATATGTGACTGTTGATAATCTTGGTATTTTATATATTTTACAGATTTTAGAGTAAAACAATTAAGCATTGGTGTAAGTTGAACTTTCTGATTTTGAACATAAAGAAAATTCTAATGAAACTCTATATATCAACTTTTTACGAAGCTGTGAATTGTTTTGCAGTATTGCATTCATTGCCAAAGTGTTTGTGGTTGGATGAATAATATTAATGTAGCTTTTTTCCCAAATGAACACACCTTTAATCTTGTTTTTCATAATCACCATCATTATTAACATTTTGTCCTTAAGATGCAAATGAAATGTAAATATGTACCTTGTTATACTGTTGGTAAAATTATTTCTTAATGCATTCAAGTTCGTTGACATAATTAACAAGAATAATTGGAAGGAAATCTGTATTTTAATGCTATCATTATGCAGGCTGAGTCTCAGAGTAGCAGTGGACCGCTTTCTGAACCACATTTACCCCATAGGGGTATAGTTCTCCCAAATACAATCCTAGAGCTTATCCGTACCCCTCAAATTTGCTTTAAAAGTACTGCGTCTGTGTGCAGTCTGCCTCATTTCCTTTAACTGACTCAGTAAGTGAGTCTCAGAGTTCCACAGTTCTTTCTGTGAAGCAAACATCATGTGTGGGAGGGGGTGGACTTCATGGGTCTCCTTCCTCTCACAGGGCTGCTGGCAGCCCTGTGCCATGATGGCACTCTCATCTGAGTTGGGCGCTGTCCTGCAGGTTCACTTTTTTTTTTCTTTTTAGGAGAGATGTTCAGTTTAGGGTGTGTGCGCTTGCCGGAGACAGAGAGAGAGACAGAGAGAGAGAAAATGAGAAATCACTCCCTGGGGAAATGGCCACACTGCAATTCCTTCTCCTCCATTTTCCTCTCGGGATTTTGGTTACTCATGCGCTAGTGCCCTGTGTGAGTTTCAAGCCGGCAGGTCTGGGACTCAAACCACAATTGACCATGTGAGAGTCCAGTGTCCTAACCACAACACTGCCTGCTGGCCCATACCCACATTTTTTACAACCAGACTTCTTACTTGACTGAACTTGATCTTACTCCTCACTTTTTTTTTTTTGGAGAGGTTTTGGCTATAGGGCGGGTGTGCTCACCAGGCAGACAGAGAGAGACAGAGAGACAGAAAGTGAGAAATCACCCCCCAGGGGAGATGGCCACACCGCAATCCCTTCTCCTCCATTCTCCTCACAGGACCTTGGGCACGCATGCACACACTCCCGGAATGAGTTTAAGCCACCAGGTCCGGGACTCGAACAGTGGTCGACTACATCAGAGTCCAGCGATGTAGCCATTACACCATCTGCTGGTCTCAACTCACTTTTTAAAAAGAAGTCGCTCCATAGCTAAATGTTAGTAAGTCAAAATAATTAGGGAGGGGCCAGTTTTTATCTTAAGTTTTAATAATGTATTTTTAAGAAATGTGAAATACTGAAACATAATTTTTTTCCAATTCCATTTACTTTTAGATGGATGGCATTGTCAAGGCAATTCTCTTAGTGAATTTCCAGAGAAATCCACAGTTTCAGAAGAGCCATCTTTAACTTTCCAACCAACCTGTCTTCCTTCCCCCTCCCTTCTTCCCTGTCTGCCTTTACTTTCCTCTCTTCCCTCTTGGGGTGCTCAGAAGAGATGACTTTTGACAGGGAACAAGCTCATCAGCATCTCGAACTAGCTATTTTGACCTCTTGATTAGGAATTTTAATTGAAGCTTGAATCTCAATATTTTCCCCTGAACTGTATTATTAAGGGCAATGGAGATACATTAATAATAGATATGGTTCCTGTATAAAAAATAATCAAAATTCCAAGATTTTTGCTTTTGTAGCAGGAATTACATTAAATAAGTGCTAGTATTAATAAGTGAGCAATGAATTTATTTCCGTTGTTCTATTTTTGGTGCATATTAGTAAATACGGTATAGGTAGGGAGGATAGACCACTCAGATGAATTTTAAAAGAGATGTTCTATTTAGCATTTTAGAGACCCATAAATAGAATGAATACAATCTTTTACATTTTTAAGGAGGTTTTCTTTCTTTTTTTATGATGGGTTGAAGAACTAACTAGTTTACAGGCTTACTGTGATTTAAACTTCAAATGTGATAGTAAAATACTTTAATTTTATGAAAAGAAGTTTTTGTAAATGTTATGTTCTGCTTTGAATATCCAAATTGCAGTTTGATGTAAATACAATGTTTAGAGGCTTATCTCATTGATTGCTCAGAGGATAAGTATTAACTTTTGTAATGAAAAGCCACTTGACTCTTAAAGTAACAACAAACATCAGCTTTTTAAAAAGCCATGATTGGCCCTTATCTTAGAAATGAAAAAGAAAAATGGGAAGAAAGATGAGGAGACAGGAGGAAAGAAGAGACATCTCACCTGATAGAGCTGCAGATGACAATGGCCGCTCATGGAGCCAGTCAAGACGAGGATTTTGTTTTGTATCTTGCTGATGAGCAATTTGAAGACATTTTCCTCTGCCGTGTCTTATTTCTTTTTGAATTATGTAGGACTTTATACACATACATTTTTTTTTTTACATTATGTGTGTTTTGTACGTTTTGAAAACTGTTTTGTATTTGATAAAGCTTGTGTAAATTTTTTTTTTTGCCTTGGTATACATTTTAAAACATGAATTAAAAAATTATAAAAATAAAATTCTTAAAATATTTTGGAAAGACACTTTTGGATTATTTGACTCTTTGCTTGTCATTTATCTGTTGATTAGAAGACTAATGTGAAAGACTCAAGCTAAATCCATCAGCCTTTCTGTCTGTGCTTTATTAGCCGTCTGTAAGTTCCATTCTGCTAACGTTCTCTGCCTCCCGGTGTGTCTCTGTGATGGTTGCTGCCCAGTGTGGCTGGCGTGAAGAAGAGCTTGTGAAAAAGAATGAATTAATTCGCTCATTTTTTCCCATTCATTCAATGAATATATATTGAGTCACCCCATGCCTGGGGTAGGTGTTGGATTTAAGGGAGTGAGCGAAACATAGCCCTTCCCCTGCTGCGGCTGGGGGCTGGGAGAGGTGGACAAAGAGTCAGTGAAAGTAAAGTAAAATATCTGGTGAATCAGGTGGTATGTACGAGCGGACTTTTAGATGGAGCAGCTCATTGAGAAGGATACTGGAATACAGCCCTCAGAGAGGTGAGGATGTGAGCAGGCACAGATCTGGAGACCATTTTGATGTGAGGGGACAGCAAGTGCAAAGACTCTGGTGTGGTGTTCTGGGACCAACCGGGAGGCCAGGGTGGTTGGAGGTGAGTGAGGGGAGTACATTAGGAGAGGCAGGCAGGTGACTCGGCAGCACTGGGGCCTGTCTCCCAGGCCGTGTACGGACCAGGCTTTGAGAAGGGAGCCAGTCGTTGGAGTTTGGGCAGTGCGTGATCTTAAACTTTGACTTAGTCACTAGCAGGGGAATCAATTGAGATCAACTGAAAAGGAACAGGCAAGGGGGGAAATAGGGAGACCAATGAGCTTTGGCAACAATGTGGATAACATGAAAGTGGCCCAGCCTGGGGTGGCACAGTAGAGACTGTGACAAGGTGGCTTCTGGCTGTATTTTGAAGGTAAAACAGGATGTGCTGATAGTTTGGATGAAGTTGTGAGAGAGACAAAAATGATGCCATGGTTTGACCTAAGCAGCTGGGAGAAGAGAGCTGCCATGCACCGAGATGACGAGACTGAAAGGTTTACAGACACGGGAAGTTCAAGATGCCCACTAGACATCCACGTGGGGATATTGAGTAGGTGGTTGCAGAAAAGGCATCTGGAGTTTGTGGGAAAAGTCCATGCTAGAGAGAGAAATCTTCAAGTTGTCAGTGAGTTGAAGATGACAAGATGAAATCGGCAATGAAGTGGGGTCGATAGAAAACCAGGAGACCTCCAGACTGTCCAGGGCAGTCTGGAGGTTAGTGAGGTGAGGGACCAGCACAAGAGACTAGAAAGGACCAGCAAAGACTAAAGAGTGCAGTCCAGTGTGTAAGTGTAGTGAGCACAGTGGTGGGGGTTCCTTGACTCAGTGTGGCCTTGGGCAGATCTCTTTCCCAGTATCAATTTGTCTAACCACCTGCTCCATATGAACGTCTACACTGTGCCAAGCATTATTTTAAACAGCAAAGCAACAATAAATGCACTTTAGTTTTGGAGGATGGGACCAACAGATGATAAGAAAACAAGGTAAAAGCAGTTGTCTTAGCAGTAAAATGAGTCAGTTTTCTCCCTCAGGGTCGTTGGAAGGATTTAATAAGGTGACACGCATGGAGTATCTTACTGCTTGCACCAAGAAAGTGCTCAGTGAGCATTTCTTCCACCAAGAGGGTACTTTCTCGGTGTTGTTTGATCCCATCACCAGTTCTCCAACTGCCATCTCTGCCATGGTTGGGCCCCTCTATGTGATCTTTCCTAGGTGCTAATCTTCATCGTATTTCTCTGTTTGAAACTTTTTTAAAAAAATAATTATTTAATTTTATTGATCACATTCATCATTTTCTAATTTGCCACAGGGCACATGTGGTCACCAGAGAGAGAGGGAAAGTGAGGACACAAGCCACCAGGCCCAGGACTCGAACTACGGTCAACCACGTGGGAGTCTAGCACCTCAACCACCATGCCACATACCAGCCCATTTTACATTTTTAAAAGAGTTTATAACCCCAGACCTGCTTTGTGTGTCTGTGACTTTGTACATTTTGTTCTCTCTTCACCGCTCCTCTACCCCCCTCATTTTCTGTTTTTCCTGCCTCCTTATCTTTCATATGTTCTTTGAGACAACCCTAAGGCTGAGGCCTGCCATGCCCTCTCCTGTTGTATTCTTTTTTCTCCATTGTGGCTTTTATCATCCTGAACTGGAGATGCTCATTTACTTCCTGGGTCCCCCATTAGATTTCAAGCCCCTTGAAAGTCAGGCATGTTCTTTTTTTTCCCTACTGGTTTTTTTTTTTTTTTTTTTTTTTCCTGGTATTGCCAGAAGGCATATGTACTCACCAGAGAGCGCATCTAAGTGGGGGAGGGAGAAATCACTCCTTTCCCTCCATGGGGAACAGTCATACTGCAATCCCTTCTCCTCCATTTCTTTGTCCCCCCCACTGGGATTTTGGGGCACACACACATTTGCCCAGTGTGTTTTTCAAGCCTCCTGGGCCAGGATTCGAGCTACACTCAGCCATGTGAGATCCAGCTCCCTTAACCATTAGACCATGGGGTAGGCCCACCAGGCCTGGTTTTTCTACCCGAGTCTAACATCAGCCTGATATTTCACTTCAACAAATATTTTTGAATGACAAATGCGCAGAGCATGTCCTGTGCTCTCCTTTCTCCACAAGGATGATGAGGCCACCAGATTAAGATCTAGCGCATCGCCAGCATTTGCTCTGCCTTCCCGCTTTAGGTTTGGCATTTTACTGTGAAACATCATTAGAGGAAAGGAAAACTTCGTTTGGATAAAAGAGGTTTGCTACCAAATTATATGACATGAATAAACATATCCCTGGAGAGTTTAAGGCAGCAAATATGGCCGTCTATTATTCAACAGACATTTTATATTATAATTGACTTACCAACCTTTGGAGAAGGAGAATATGATTTTCTAATAATTCTTCGACTCTGAAGACTGTCGCTGGAGTCGATTTCTTGATCTTAACCCCTCCTCTTACGGCTGTGGACACACTGCCGACACAGTTATTAAAACGCCCAGATGAGAACATCCGTTGCTCTTGGGCCGAGTTTAACCATGGAGTAATTACTGTGTATGTTCACGTGGAGGGGACAGGAGAATTGGATCAAACATGGAACTCATCAGAGACCAGGCCTTTGAAGTCTTTCGGCATCAACAAGGACTTGTTTGGAGTCCGATGATGATGTGAGAAGATCAGGACTCAGGAAATTTTCATTTCAAATATGATTCAGGAAGATGAGTCGCTGGCTTTCATTGTACATTCATTTATGAGGTCAGGCCCTCCCCGAGAACTGGGAATTCTGCTTATGGCACAGAAGTGAGTAGAAATCTGCCTCTGTGCTTTCCTGTCACCCGTCACCCAGGGCTGGAATATGTAAATAGGGAAAGCCTGAGTTTGGGTCTGGTGGTCTGAGCAGATCAAAATAAAAAACACCCAGCAGGTGAGTGAGGACGCTTTCCTGTGCCAGGGTGGCTGTTCTGAGGACCTAGAGCAACGGCCACATTCATTCATTCAAGTATGTATTGCTGCCCCTCTAGGCACTGCCCAAGCCTCATTTCATCTTCACAGCAGTTAGGTGGGTTTGCAGACTGTGCACCCTCAGCTTTCAGAGGAAGAGCTAAGACCAAGCAATGAATCAGTGGCAAAGCTGGAGCCAGAATCTAAATCTGATTTTCCTTAGAGAAAGGCCAAGACCCACTGGCCTGCTAAAGTCCAGTGTCACAGTTGGAAGTGGAGCATACCTGGGTTCAATGGCAGGTGGACCCCAGGCTAGGGGTGCATGCTGGGGGAGTCCGACATCTGGGAAGGTCATTCCCTAGTTTGTGTGATGATTTTTTTTAAAGAATGATTTCATTTTATTAATTATATGTTAAACTTGCTATAGGGTATGTGCACCTGTCAGTGAGCTACAGAAAGTGAGAAAGCAAGCTGCCAGGTCTAGGACTCAAACTGCAATTGGCCATGTGTGGGTCCAGGGTCCCAAACACCACGCCACCTTCTGGCCCCTGTGTGATCATTTTGAAGATCGGCCATGTGTGGGTCCAGGGTCCCAAACACCATGCCACCTTCTGGCCCATGTGGAATCATTTTGAAGATCAGGTGTTTTTTGTTTTTTGGTTTTTTTTTGTTTGTTTGTTTGTTTTTTGGTTTTTGCTATAGGGCACATGTGCTTAGAAACACAGAGAAAGACAAGACAGATAGACAGAAAGCAAGAAATCACCCCCCGCCCCAGGGGGATTGGCCACACCGCAATCCCTTCTCCATTCTCCTCTCAGGATCCTGGTCACGCACGCACATGTGCCTGGCATGAGTTTAAGCCACTGGGTCTGGGACTCGAACCGCGGTTGACTACATGGGAGTCCAGCAACATAGCCATTATGCTAACTGCTGGTCCTGAAGATCAGGGTTTCTTATTTCTGATTCTCTTTCGGTTAGCAGTGATTCTCACCACTTCACCTTGGGTCTATTGCTCTAATCCCTGAAAATTAACTCTCAGAGACATAGAGACTCCTTTCAGGAGAATGAAGGAGGAGCTGGTACTCTCTGAGGGTCTATTATGTGCCAGCTGGTGCCACACATTTAATCACAGCAGCACTGCCAGGTCATCCTCTCCTGTGGGCATGGAAACAGCTGTAGGGCATGAAGCTGCAGCCAAGGGCTGGGGCTAGGGCTTTGGTCCCTGGTGATCTGCCTTTCCCTCCGCGCCCCCCGTAACACTGCCTGTACCTGCTCCCTGCAGCTCCTGGGTAGGAGGATCCGAGCATCATTTCAGTTCTGCAGTTCTTCATTTTGTGCATTCCCTTCAGGATCGTGATGGCTGTGTCAGTTCTGAGCTCAGTGAAGACAACAGGTGCTGTCTCTGAGGAACTTCTAGTTTGGGGACTCTCCCCATCTCTGTGCTTGTAGGGGTTGCTCTTTGAGAAAAGGAGCAGGGACATCTCTGTGCTTGTAGGGGTTGCTCTTTGAAAAAAGGAGCAGGGACAGGAGCCATGTGGATGGCAGTTTGCCAGCACTTAGCCACCCGTGCAATCTGCTCTCCATTTTCAGACGATTCCAGCACTGAGCAGGGAAGGCAGCAGTCCTACCACTGCCTTTCCCCCATGGAGGAGCCTCTCTCTACTTCGAAACTTTTTTTTTTAAATTTTTTAAAATTAATTAATTTTTTTTATTGCATGCACTTTCCTGAGAGAGAGAGACAAAGAGAAAAAGAGGGGAGGGAGAAAGTAACCCCCAATGGGGCATGGTCCCACCACAATCCCTTCTCCTCCACCTCTCCATCCTTTTGGGATTGGGGGATGCACGCACACATAGTGTGTTTTTCAAGCCTCTGGGGCCACTCGAACCACAGTGGGCCATGTGGAAACTGGCTCCTTTGACTTCAAGTACTCATTTCAACTCAGTGGCTGCTTGGGGCCTGCAGGTGGCGTGGTGGTTCAGGAGCTGGACTCGCACATGGCTGCGGGAAGTTTGAGTTCCAGACCTGGTGACTTACTTTTTCACTTTCCCTTTCTCTCTCTCTCCTTGCTCATCAAATAAAAATAAATTCTTCAAAACAAAACAAAACCCAAATTAGTGGCTGTCTTCCATCATCTTTTTTTTAAGTTTATTTCTTTAGAGAGAGAGTGTGGCACCACCAGCAGCGTCCTCATGCACAGTCTACTGCAGCCTCAGCCAGCCGAGACCATCGACCTGCACCTGGCATGCACGGGGAGACCTTGAGGACAGGAACCTGAGCCCTTCCGGGTGGTGCCGGTGCCGTGAAATGTGTCGCTGCTGCACTGCTGAGGCTGGCCTGGCCTCCTCCACCACCTTGATGTCATCTCCCCCTTTCTCCCGTCCTTCCATTTGAACAGGTGCAACCTCTCAGAGCCTCAATTTCCTCATTTGTCAAATAGAGAACACACCACCTAATGTGCTAAGGCTTTTGTGAAGCTTAGAAAAGTCTATTTTGGGGCCAGCAGATGGCGTAGCAGTTACATCATTGAACTCCCACATGGCTGATCATAGTTTGAGTCCCCGACCTAGTGGCTTGAAAATCATGCTGGGCACGTGTGCATGCCCAAGATCTGGAGAGGAGCATGGAGGAGAAGGGAATGCGGTGTAGCCATCCCCCTGAGGGGTGATTACTCACTTTCCTCTCATTGCCTGTCTCTCTCTCTCCAGTGAGTGCATGTACCCTAAGGCAAAAACCTCTTAAAAAAAAAAAGAGAAAGAAAAATATACTTAGCATCTGAAGCAGGTCTCATAAGTGGCATAATGACGTTTGTCCCAGTTACAAAATCCCATTCTTGCTGCCTAAGTCTCTGTGGCTCACAAATTGGGACCTGCTCTTCTCTGAGGAGCACACCTCTCTCTCAGCCTCCTCCTCCCCCTCCTCCCACTTAGGGCTGCTGGCTTTCAGGAGACAGACCTTGCTTAGCAGGAAAGCTGTCACCTTTCTTTTCAACTGTCCCAAACGTTATTCTCTTTGGGCCACACAAGTACTCATTGGGTGGCTGAGAGGAACAAGGATCTTGGGCTTGCTGCTTGGCCAGTGGCTTGGGATGCAGGAGGCATCTCTGTGGCTTTGGTGGTCAAGTGGATCTGAGTTCAAATCCTGCCACAAGTTAGCTTTCTAGCTGTGTGACTTGACAAATGGTTTAGTCTCTTTAAGGATCTGCTTCCTAGAGGCCTCTGGTGTGGGGAACTATGTGGGCAGCCCGACTTCTCAGGGGATCCAGAAGGCCTGATACATCCTGAAGTGATGCTTCTCACACTTTGCTAAACACAGGTAAAACTACCCAGGAAATTAAACACCTCCCCAAACCCAGGCCTCACCCTAGACCAATGGCTGGTTCATTGGAAAAGTCATGATGCATTTTGGCATAGAAAACCAGAAAAATACATCATGACTTTTCTGACAACCAGTAATTCATAATCTCTGCTGATAGGACCCAGGCATCAGTGTCTTTAAAGTTCGCCAGGTGATTTCGGTGTGCAGAGGCTGGGAGTCAGTGTGCTCTCACCCTGGTGCCTGGTCAGGCCACCGCTAGTTTTTCGTGCACCACCGCCAACTGCCCGTGATGTGCGGCGTGCTCCGTTAGCCCTGCTAGGCCGCGAGTCTCAGGCACAGCGCTGGGCAGTGCAGGTGTTCAGCATGCATAGTACACACTGTGGGGATCTTTCCTACTTAGATTTGGTGATGAATTTATGGAGCACCTGTCCTATGGTTTCTGCTTTTCTGTGTGCGTTTCACCTGTGGACTTGGTTTCACCTATTCCTATGATGATCTCTGTTGTGGGAGATGCTGCTAGTGCACCCCAATATTCAATCTCCCCCTTCTCCTTAACTCCTGTATTGTGTATGTGTGTATGTGTGTATGTGTGTATGTGCGTATGTGCGTATGTGTGTATGTGTGTATGTGTGTATGTGTGTATGTGTGTATGTTCCCCAAACACAGGCCGCACCCTAGACCAATGGCTGGTTCATTGGAAAAGTCATGATGCATTTTGGCATAGAAAACCAGAAAAATACATCATGACTTTTCTGACAACCAGTAATTCATAATCTCTGCTGATAGGACCCAGGCATCAGTGTCTTTAAAGTTCGCCAGGTGATTTCGGTGTGCAGAGGCTGGGAGCCAGTGTGCTCTCACCCTGGTGCCTGGTCAGGCCACCGCTAGTTTTTCGTGCACCACCGCCAACTGCCCGTGATGTGCGGCGTGCTCCGTTAGCCCTGCTAGGCCGCGAGTCTCAGGCACAGCGCTGGGCAGTGCAGGTGTTCAGCATGCATAGTACACACTGTGGGGATCTTTCCTACTTAGATTTGGTGATGAATTTATGGAGCACCTGTCCTATGGTTTCTGCTTTTCTGTGTGCGTTTCACCTGTGGACTTGGTTTCACCTATTCCTATGATGATCTCTGTTGTGGGAGATGCTGCTAGTGCACCCCAATATTCAATCTCCCCCTTCTCCTTAACTCCTGTATTGTGTATGTGTGTGTGTGGGGTGGGGGTGCAGTGCACACAGTTAAAACTAACAACAGCAGCAACTTCTGAGCCAGCCAGAGAACTGTAATCAGAAATTACGGGGTGAAGCTTCCAAGAAAGCTCTTACAAAGTTGCCTTAGATGGGCAACCCTACCATTCTTTGGTCCTTACCATTGTTTCTCCTGCCTGGAATTTGAATGTGCTGGATGATGCTCCAGCAGCCATTTTGTGATGATGAGGCAAACATGAGGCCATGAGTGTTCGTTGCAAGCCAAATGCTGTATAGTAATTGAATGTAGTAAACAAACAAAAACCATGAGGCCATAAGGAAGACAGAGTAGAAGTATTGAAGGGTCTTGAGATTTTGACGATGTCACAGAACTACCATTCCAACCCTGTGCTATCTCTGAAGTTCATGTTACATCAGGGAAAAGTCAAACCCTCCCTTGTTTAAGATACTGTTATATCTGGTCTTTGCTACTAGGCCCTAATTCAGTCCCTGAGACTCCCATAAGCCAATCTGATGCATAATAGTTCAACCAATGTCAATGACTGAATCTCTTCCTTCTTCCTTGCCTCAGCCTCAAAAACATCATTTTCCTGGTTTCCAGCTAGCCACCTGGCTATGAGGTCATTGAAGCTTTGTGGGAGAGCAGAGACCCTCAAACTACTAACAGAATTCATAAAACAAGGAATGTACACACCCAGCCCACAGAGGAGTTTTGTCTGGCTCACATTTGTTTTTTTGGAAAGGGTTTTGCTATAGGGCGTGTGCGCTAGCCAGAGACAGAGAGACAGAAAGCGAGAAATCACAGAAAGCGAGAAATTACCCCCCAGGGGGGATGGCCACGCCGAAATCCCTTCTCCTCCATTTGCCTCTTGGGGTCTTGGGCATGCATGCACACGCACCCGGCATGAGTTTTAAGCCACCGGGTCCAGGACGCGAACCGCGGTCGACTACATGGGAGTCCAGAGACATAGCCATTATGCTAACTGCTGGTCCCAACTCACAGTTGTTTTTGAAAACACTCTTTTGCCAACATTTCAGAACCTGGTGGTTTTTATATAAAAATCAAATTTCTTAGGAATCTGTCAACATGGGGTCTTCCTTTCTGCTTGGCAAACATCAGCTGGAACTTAGTAGCAGCTGCCCCTCACCCTGAGATGAAGCAGGTGGTTTGTGGATTGTCACAGCCCCCAGCCCACTCACTTGTGTCACCCGTGTGGCTCTAAAGGTACCTAAATTTGACCTTCGTCCCACAAACCCTCACCCCAATAATGGCCTAAATGGAATTCCTGAATTCCCTTGTACCTTTCTTCCTTCCCAGTCTCCTCTGACTCAACACTTACACTGGGTTCGTTTTTCTCTCAGAAAACTGAGCATGCACTTTTGAGAATCAGAGAGAAGTCGGTTTCTCAAATGTCAGAAAAACAGCTGATGCTGCTTCTTCCTTGGGGGCGTCTTGACTTCCTTTGCCACGTGGTTTATTCCACCTGCAAGGGAGAGCTGCAGACTGCACACAGACTCTCCAGGGAGCAGCTGTTGGGATGCTTGAGAGAGGCACTGAGACAGCCAGAGGACAGTTAAATTGGGTATTAAATATGGATTGCTCTAAATGGTTTTATTACCATGTTGCGGGCTGACTGGTTCTAAGAGCTATCTCTGGGCTTGCTTTTGCTGTGGCCTTGAGAAGGAACGTGGGGATAAACTACATGGCAGGGCTTGTCACACGCACGTTAGCTCTGCTGGGCTTGTGAGGTCAGTCATCTGACACCCGGCTCCTCCACTGTCTGCACGCGGAGGACCTCTGATAGAACCTCAGCCACGGCGGCCGCCACCTTCAGCAGGGTGACCCCGCGGGCGCTAATTGAAGGCTGTTTCAGCTTGACGGACTCTAAGTCTTTCCATCACTGCTCGCTGGCTACTCCTGGAAAGTTAAATGCCCATGCAGTGTGTTCTGTTTTTTTGTTAGAGGATGTGAGTGCTCACCAGAGAGAAAGAGAAACCATCCCCAGGAGGGACGCCACTCTGCTAACCTTTCTCCTTTATTCTCCTTTAAAGATTTTGGGCACACACGCACATGCACCCAGTGTGTTTGTTTTAAAGAGGCTTTTGCCTTAGGGCGTGTGCAATCAATCACCCAGGGGCTGTTGGGGGCGGGGCACAGAGTCAGTGAGAAGGAAACTGAGAAATCACCCTCCAGTGGAGATGGCCACGCCATTCTCCCAGGATCTTGGGCATGCACACACACGCACCCGGTGTGTCAAGCCACCAGGTCCATGACTCGAACTGCAGTTGGCTGGCCATGTGGGAGTCCAGTGACATAACCACTACACAAGCCTATGGGTCCAGGACTTAAACCATAGTCGGCATGTAGGCTCCAGCCACCTAATCACTGTACCACCCACTGGCTGGCCCCGCCCATGCAGTTTTTACAAAGATGGGTCTCTAGGGTTTTGGAGAGAAAAACAGTGTTGATGCTAATTTGTAGCACTGAGCTGCACACTGAGCGCAGTATGTGGGGTTTGGAATGAGCGTCTGTGCAGGGCAGCTCTGCGGAATATGGGACCACACAGCACAGAGTAAGTTCTCACTAAGTAGATTGACTCGAGAAGAAGGGAGGAAACAGTTATGTGGAACTGGCATTCCCTAGGTTGGCACCAAGGTCTCGGGGCTGATTCTACAACAAAAATAAGTTTTGGCTCATAGGACTAAGGGAACCACACAGTAGGCAGGATGGTGACTGGGCAATGGTTGTAAGCAAGCTCACCGCCCGCTCTGTGCCTGCTGTGGAGCAGGGAAAGCAGGACGCCATGGCTGGGGCAGGCAGAGGCTGGGAAGAGGCGTGGGGAGAGATGGGAGAGGAGTGTGGGGTGGGCTGGGGGGGATTGCTGCAGGTTGCATCTGTTCTGGCCTGTGTTGGCTGGTTACCCAACTTTATTTTAAGAAAATGTGCTTGTAACTGTCAGGTTGCTTAATTTTTATAGGAAACACACTCACTGAATAGCCTAAATAAAAAGAGAACTTAGAATTTTAATGTCTTTAAAAAAGGCTTTATTCCATATAGATTTCTGAACATGGTCATTATATTCCAATTTCGTGGAGGAAGAACTCTGGAGGCTAGACCACTTATCAAATTTCATTTCTTTTCAGAAATAGCTTAGGAGCAATGTTACTCAGGGTCCAAATGTGAATTTTCATTGACTTTTGAAAATCTGGCCATGCTTTATCTAAGCCTATTTTCTCCCCATCTCACCCAAACATTCCAATAGGCACCAGCAGGATTCCCATTATTCCAACTTGAGAAAATGGTGTCTTGAGAAAAAAAATCACTTCCATGACTTATTAATGAACTTACTAGGCATAATTTTCATAGGCTTCTTTCACCCCAATTTATCACAGGATAAAATTTAATAAGAAAAAATTACATGGAGTAATTGAACTCAAGTCCTTTTTTGCATAACGTTAGCATTCAAGAGCCTCCCCCCACCCCCACCCCATGGTCACTCTGCAGTTATCAATGTGTCAGATTTCCTCTCCAAGAACATCAGCCATGGGTTCTTCAGTGGTGGATGGACCCCTGAGGCCTATTTCTTCCTCTTCCCTGCCCTGGTCTATAGGCTGCTCTTGGAGGCCCTCTGGCTGCAAGTGGGTTCAGGTAATGCAGGGTGGAGGGTGCAGAAGGAAATTGGAGTTTCTTTTTTTAAGAGAGATTTTTGTTATAGGGAGCTTGCACTAGTGGGAGAGACAGAGAGATGGAGAGGCAGAAAGCGAGAGAAATCAGTACCCCCCCACCCCCCGAAGATGGTCATGCCACAATCCCTTCTCTTCCATTCTCCTGTTGGGATTTTAGGCATGCACACACATGCACCTGGTGTATTTCAAGCCACTAGGTCCAGGATTTGAACTTTGGTTGGCCATTTGGGAGTCCAAGGCCTTAACCACTATGCCACCTGCTGGCCTGCGATCAGGGTCTTTTGATACCTAGCTCCCTCTCTGAGGATCTTAGTAGGTGGTTATGTGCCTCCACCTGGGAGCAGCCTCTTCACACAGCCTTCTTTCTTGCTCCCCACAGGCTGTTACGGCCCAGGAACATTATCCCACCCCTCTGGCTTCTCTATGTGCTGTCCATACATATACAAGGAACCCATCTATGAAATTCTGAAGTCATCCCAATAGAGGTGTGACGTGTACTTCGAGATGAGACCCTTGGTGCCTGGCAACTTGAAACTTATGCTGGGTGCATGTGCATGCGTGCCCAAAATCTTGGGAGGAGAATGGAGGAGAAGGGATTGTGGCATGGTCATTCCCCCCAGGGAGGATTTCTCATTTTTTTCTCTTTCTCTTATGTCTTTGATGAGCACATGCACCCCATAACAACAATCGCTCTAAAAAACAAAAAGAACAAAAAAACCCCAAACAAAACAAAAAGATGGGACCCTTACTGATATAAGTATGCATCTGAACTGCAAAGATAATAAATAAGAGGATTGCTGAGCTCTCGGTGGTCAACAAAGAAAGAAAGGGGGTTAAACTAGCCCAGCTGAAGCACTGCAACCAAACACCCCAGCCCAAACCTTCCTTTAGAAAATATGCCCATCTTGGGGCCAGCAGGTGTAGTAGTGGTTAAGGCACTGGATTCCCACATGGTCGACTCTGGTTTAAATCCTAGACTGTGGGGAACTGGCAGTTAGCGTAATGGCTGTGTCGCTGGACTCCCACATAGTCGACTGTGGTTAGCGTCCTGGACCCGGTGGCTTAAAACTCACGCATGTGCCTGCGTGAGAATGGAGGAGAAGGGATTGTGGCGTGATCATCCCCCCTGGGGGGTGATTTCTCGCTTTCTGTCTCGATGTTTCTCTCTGTCTGGCGAGCACATGCGCCCTATAGCGAAAACCTCTCCAAAAAAAAAAAAAAAAAAAATCCTGGACTGTAAACTTGAAACACATGCAAGGAGAGTGTGCGTGTGTGCCCAAAATCCTGAGAGAAGAATATAGGAGAAGGGATTGTGGTGTGGTCATCCCCCGCAGGGAGGGGGGATTTTTCTCTCTCTCTCCGTCTTTCTGGTGAGTGCACATGCTCTATGGCAAAAATATCTTCAAAAGAAAAAGAAAACATCTTCTCTAGGTGAATTTCACTTCATCACAGGCTGGTTTTAGCTCTTTGGGGTTCAAAGCTCTGGGTCTCTGCTTGTCAGGCTGGAAGGAATGATGGAATGCTTATTCTTTGGCGTAGGTTTCTGAGGTTAAGAGACTGGAGTCAGACAGCAAGGAGTTCTCCTGAAGGTTCCAATACCGAAAGTGAGTCACCGACCATGGGACCCAGTGCTGCCCTGAATCACTCAAGTCCAGCTGCACAAGCGTTTCAGGGACACAGAACAAAAACAGATGAACGTGTGCATGGTGACACGTTTTCTCAAACAAGCCGTCTATGTTGTCCTACAGAAGCAATCCTGTTTAGTGGTTCTTTCTGTTTTAGAAATTTTGGTGTTGGCAGTTTCTTCTTACAATCTACTTTAAATGAAAACAATGAGAGCTTCTGGCTGAAATTCAAGCTTCCGAGACCAACGTATCTTTCTCAAGCTGGTTGAATTTGGAAAAGAGCTAATTTCTCAACAGTTCTGCCAATTAGAAAACATCTCTTGGGACCAGCAGTTAGCGTAATGGCTATGTCGCTGGACTCCCACGTAGTCGACCGCGGTTCGTGTCCCAGACCCGGTCGCTTGAAACTCCCACTGTGCGCGTGTGCGTGCGTGCCCAAGATCCTGAGAGGAGAATGGAGAAGGGATTGCAGCGTGGCCATCCCCCCTGGAGGGTGATTTTTTGCTTTCTGTCTCTCTGTCTCTCTCTGTCTGTCTGGCGAGTGCACGCACCCTGTAGCAAACCTCTCAAAAAAAAAAAAAAAAAAGAAAAAACCATCTCTTGTGGGGGGCAGCAGGTGGCATGGAGGGTAAAGTGCTGAATCCCACATGGCCAGGTATGTGGTTAGAGTCTCAGTCTCAGAGGCTTGAAAATCACTCTGGGCACATGCGTGCATGCTTAAAATCCTGAGAGGAGAATGGAAGAGAACGGACTGCAGTGTGGCCATCCCCCCCAAGAGGGGTGATTCCTTACTTTCCCTCTCTCTATCTCTCTCTGGTGATCACACATGTCCTATAGCAAACAAACCAACCAACCAACCAACAAACCCCAACCAAACAGAAAAATAACCCAAAAAGCCTGTTTAGCTGTGGACGCTGAGAAGGCCAGCCCTTAGCTTCCGCTCCTCCGTGGAAGTGGGGAGGTGCTCACAGAACAATGCCGAGCACCGGTGACTGTACAACTTCTGTTTTATTTTGTGTGCTTTTTTATAGGATATAAATAATGACAAAAATTACAAAATTTATAACTGGAAGCCCAAGCTTATTTACACAGATGGTTCTGTTTCAGCAAAGCTCCTATTTACTTTGCTCCTATACAATTTCCTTTTGGGACCAGATTTTAGTGTTATTTTACTCTCAATTTACTACATACATATCAACAGTGAATAGGCAAAATATATACAAGGAATGGTTCAGTTCAAGTAATTTAATATTGTATTAAAATTCTTTAACACTGAACTAAAACCATATACATTTGTCAGTTTGAAATAAAATTTTTAGTTATTCTTCGAAAGTCACCAACTGATGAATGTAACTGATAATGTCAGTTAGGTTTAAAATAATATTAATAAAAAAAACATTAAGACAATTCCACAATTCATCAATATCGCTATAGTGAACTTCAAAATGATTCACAATATGGTTGGTTAGAACAATATACATTAAAATGTTATTTTTTTCTCTCTATAATGATATTGGTACTGTTTATATAATTTGATTCTACATAAATATACATTATGGTATCATACAAATACTCCACAGAGACATTTAAAAAATTAAAATACCTTAAAGAAATGTAAGTAAATTTTATTTAATCAAACAGTAAGCAAACTTTTTTTTGTTTGTTTGTTTCAAGAAAAGTTTTATTACTTTGGAATTTCTTTTTTTTTTTTTGTATTTATTTATTTTTTTAGAAAAAAGTTTTTGCAATAGAATTTTATTAACACCTTTCTCAAACAAGGTTTCCATGACAGAAATCTTGACAGCAGGAGCCCTAATTTTTTTTTAAACATGTTTCTTTAAAACACTGTGAAAATGAAAAACAAAACAATAAAAGCAAAACAACAACAAAAACAATCTTTGCAGGCTTATCGCTGCGTCAGCACTTTCGGTTCAACACCAGTCTGCATGCCCGAGTCTCCTGCACTGCCGAGCATCACAGGTAATTTGCTACAACCGGCCCAGTCCTCTTGGTAGTAATCGTAGAAATGCAGTTATTTGAAATGAAACCAGAAACATCCCTCACAACTAACCTAGTTTTCTTATCAATGCATTAATGAAACATTCTTTTAATAAAAATATTTAGTACAAGACACATTTTTCTGTGCATAATAAATTCCTCTGTTTTAAATCATTCTTACATTTTGAACCAGTCATTAGGTTTAAAGATTTCCTTTATCTGACAATAGTTGATTACATATAAAATCCACAAATATAGAAATCGGGAAACAGAGTTTTCTGGCAATCATAGAGGGTCGTTTTGTCCTTTTGTATTAAACAATATTCAGAGATGTGATGATTTTACAGATGCTTTATGGGGGTAGTTCTGTTCTGATTTTATCTTTAAAACTGCTGATGGTGAAAACGCAGACTTTTAGGCAGTATTAGAAATCCCCTCTACTTTTTTTTTTTTTTTTTTAAAGGTATTTTCCCCCCGTAAAACAAAACAGGATGGGTAATAAAAATATTTAGTACAAGACACATTTTTCTGTGCATAATAAATTCCTCTGTTTTAAATCATTCTTACATTTTGAACCAGTCATTAGGTTTAAAGATTTCCTTTATCTGACAATAGTTGATTACATATAAAATCCACAAATATAGAAATCGGGAAACAGAGTTTTCTGGCAATCATAGAGGGTCGTTTTGTCCTTTTGTATTAAACAATATTCAGAGATGTGATGATTTTACAGATGCTTTATGGGGGTAGTTCTGTTCTGATTTTATCTTTAAAACTGCTGATGGTGAAAACGCAGACTTTTAGGCAGGTATTAGAAATCCCCTCTACTTTTTTTTTTTTTTTTTAAAGGTATTATCCCCACGTAAAGCAAACAAGTATTGGGGTGCGGTCATTAGAAATCCCTTGGGAGGTGGATGGGAGGGAAGTTGGGTGCATCGGGATTAGGGGAAAACCCATCTCAACTCACGCCTCTTAGGGGGTGTGTTTCCGTCACTAGTGCAGAAAGAACTTCCCCAGGAATGGCCAGTGGCCTTTCGCCCATGACAAGGCCACACAAGCAGAGCAGTCTTCCTCCTGGGCTGGGTGGAAACGGAGGCGCGAAGGAAAGCCTGCCCCGGGACTGCTTGGCGAGCAAGGCACCGAAGACCGGGGATGGTCAGTATCAGAAAATCGTGGTCTCATACTTGGTATTAATTCCCCTCTTGGCTTCTTGTCCTGGCTCCACAATCCACGGCAGATTGGCCAGAGTCTTTTGCTCCGATGGGTCGATCTGCTTTAAAACAGAAAGGCTGATGCCTGTTATACTGCGGCTGTGCAGGTGCGCGCATCAGTGGGATCACACAGCCACGCACAGTGCCCTGCGCCCCCTGCCCCACGCTGCAGCCAGGCTGGTCTACTAAATCCCTGCTTGCCTTTTGGACATGCATTTATTGCATGGCGACTCTGCAAGGCACTAGAAGGGTGCTGCTGAATGGGATGCAGCCCTTGTCCTGCAGGGCCCACAGACGCAGGCACTAAACCAATTTTAATACCGTGGAGATGTGAGATGTGAGGGGAAGAGAGGGTTCTTTGCAGGCACACTGGAAGGCCTCTGATCCTGCCTCAGGAAGCCATGGCATCTTCCTGGAGGCACTGAATCAGGTCTCATGCTACAGAGGTTTCCATCACAGAACAAACCCCAACGTCCTCACCATCCCCACCCCCCTTGCACGCCAAGCCCACGCACTGGGTCTCTGCTGTCATTTGCTCTTCTCCAGATACCTGCAATGTCTTTCAGGTTGGGCTCAAATGCCATCTCCACATAGAAGCCTTCACGCCTGCAAGCTAGCATCCCAACTTTTCTGCTTTCCCCTTTGGCTTTATTCTTCTCAATACTAACAGCCACATACATCATACGCAGGGACTAAAAAGTGGAGCTGCAGTCTCAATTTATTTCTGGGGCCAGATGGTGGTGCAGTGGCACTATATGATGCTCTGTAAGGCTGACCCACATGGGAAGGATCCAGGTTCCATGTGTGCAGTTGGAGACAGCCCTGAGTATACCCAGCACGCTCTGATCTGGAGCTGGCTGAGGCTGGGGGTGGAACATGGTGGCAGGACCCTGTCGGAGGTGCTCTTTCTCTCTGTCTCTCTCTTTGCTTACAGAATAAGTAAATTCAGAAAATAAATAAATAAAAATTAGTTTATTTTCATGCAAAATAATCAAAAACCATGCATAATTTTTTCATACCATACATTTCCCTGAACTCTTTGAAGACCTTTGTATTTGTTCATCCTCCTTAAATGTATGCTCACAAGGGTGGGATTTTTGTCTCTCACTCTCTCTTTAAAAATTTTTTTTTTTGTGGAGCATGGTAGTTAAGGGCGCTGGACTCCTACATGGCTGACTGTGGTTCGAGTCCAAGACTGAAGGGCTTGCTTTCTCCCTCCTGCCTGCCCCCCCCCCCCCCCGCTCTCCCACCCCCCCCCCCCGTCTCTCTCTCTCTGGAAATATTAAAAATAGTAAAGTTAAATAAAATAATTATTAATTTTTTTTTCTGCAAGAAGTGTATGCTTGCTGGAGAGAGAAGGGGACGGAGAGAGAGAAACTGAGAAAGCACCCCCCACCCCAGGAGAATGACCATGCTACACTCCTGTCTCCTCCATTCCCTGGGGATTTTAGGTGCTCACGCACGCACACCGGCAAACTTCTCAAGCTGCTGGGTCTGGCACTTAAACCACGAAGTCGACCACGTGGAATCCAGCTTCCTCAACCACCACACCACAGGCTGGCCTGAGATTTTCTTTTACTCACTGCTATCTTCCCAGCACTTAGAAAAGCTCTTGTCAACCCCGTAAAGAGTAGGTACCCAGTAAGTACTTGCCAGCAACATTATTAAAAGGATGAAGATTATTAAAAGGAGGTGATATTTATGTGGAGGGCAAGGACCAGCAGTAATCTTCCTGGGGAGGGCAGGAGGAAGGTGCATCTGAGTGGACAGAACAGCATGGGTTATGTGTATCCCAGAGGCCAGGGTATGTGGCCTTGTGAGGCTAAGAGGGAGACGGGAAGAGAAACAGCTGAGTGAAGAGGAGAGCAGGACTAATCTTCTGAGCATTGAAGCAAACCCAGCCATGCTCTCAGCGGGCGTGGTCCCTGTGCAGGAGTCAAACAGGCTGTTCCTGTGCTAAGGGTTGAGCTGTTCATTCTGAGGAAGGACCCTGGTGAGAGCCTACCCAACGGCTGCCTAGTCCTTCTGTGTTTCCATGTTTGCCCTGCCCTGGCCACCTGCTTGCTCAGGAAGGCCGGACAGGAAGCTGCGGGTAGGCCCTCCTGTTTCCTGCTGCAGAGCTGTCGGATCTGAGTCTGCCCCTGCCTTCTGCCATGTTTTGACTATGTCTCTGCAAGGCTGGGGTGAGGACCTCACGTGTTCTTGCGACCCATCGCTGGCTATTCTTAATGGTACACCCCAGAGCTGAGGGAAATGGAATACTGACACCAGTTGAGGGGGTCGGGATCTTGTGGCAGATAAAAGACATCTGCCTTATTCATTAAGTAGGTTCCTATTTCCCAATGATAAATCTTCTATGAGTCCTCCTGGCACCCGGCCCTTTGTGCTCTTCTAGAAGTCTCTGGGGACCAGAGGAAAGCCAGATGGAGGCCCCTACCGGGAACAGATTTATCTAGCCCACCTGAGACTAAATACAACAGTCCGAGAGATACTCCCACAAGCAGTCTGTAACTTTCTGGGCATGTAACATGACCGTTCTCAGAGACACATTTGTTAAATCTATCCACAGTCCCTCAGTTCTCCAGTCACAGATATTCACCGAGTTCCTGCTATGGGCCTGGCCCTGGTGCTGACAAAACAGACGAGGTTCTTGTGTGTATGAAATTTACATTTTTATGGAGGAAGATAAACAGGCAAATAAATAAGGAGGAAAATCTCAGTTAATAAATGCTGCACAGAATTAAAAAGGGGTGATATGCTTCAGCATGGGCTCAGATTTGGCAGTCGGGAATGACAAGACACAGTCAGCCATGCAAAAGTCAGGGGAGAATATTCCAGGTGGAAGAACAGGTGGCAGGAAGGTCTCAGGTAAGAGTGAGCATTTATATGCCAGGAATGGGAAACCTGAGCACCAAAGGGGCATGCAGTGGGGTGAAAATCAAAGAGGAGTGAGGTCAGGTCCAGGGTTCTAGGGGAGCGGGGTGCCATGATCCGATCTCTGCTGGGAGCAGCAGTTGGCCAGGCGGGAGGTAGTGGTAGCTGGAACCAGAGTCTGACAGAGGACGTGGAGAACAGTGGGCAGATCTGAGCCCTCTTTCAGGGCTGAGTGGACAGGATTTGTTCCGGGGCTGGCACAGAGGTGAGGGGAAGACAGGAATCAAGGGTGACAGGCAGAGTTTTGGCTTGAGCAGCATGGTGAAAAGTGCCCTTTACTGAGCTGGGGAAGATGGAGAGAGAAGCAGCTTCGAAGGAAAAACCACGAATTCTGTTCCAGACATACTAAGTTTCAGCTCTCTGTTAAATATCAAAGTGGAAAATGTCAAAGAAGAAATTGAACATGTACATCTAGAGTTCTAGGGGTGAGTCAGGGGGCTGGAGATAGAGAACTGGAAGTCAATGGGGTTGGGTGGGTACGGAGGTGGGAGACCGGGGGTGTGAAATAAGGATTTTTGAGGAGGTTACTGGAGATAATCAGGACTGAGTGATGGGCATGGGGTGGGGGCGGCTGGAGTGCCTGTCTAGAAACAGAAAGGCCAGATACTGGGGATCGTCCCTAGGGTGGTTGAAATGGCCAAGAATGGTGACAGGAGTAGGACCAAAAAGATTGCAAACAAGAAGCCACATGGTCACAAAGGGAGGTGCCTCTCCGTAAATGTGACCGAGTCCCACTCTACCTCCCATGGCACTGGGAATAAGAGGAGGGAGTTACAGATGGAAGGATTTGGGGGGGTGAGAGCAGTGCACTCCACCCGCCCTGTGTGAGTCCCTGTTTCTAGGAGGCAATATGGCAGCTGGAGCCAAAGCCAGATGGAAGGCTGGTTGGGAAGCTTCCAGCTCTTGGGTGCTGCTACTACCAGAGGAGGCTGCTTTGAAGTTTCGCGAGCCTGTTGGGACAGGATGTCTGCTGAGTCTGTGGGAGGGGAGAAGAGGACCCTCCTGGAGGAAGGCAGATGATGGAAGGGAGGGGGAGCACCTTCTGAGCGGTCACCACTCTGCAGCAAGCCTCAGCTGCTGGAGAGGAAGCACCCTGGGCATGGCACGGGCCTGGGTAAAATGATGTGTGACCTCGTCCAACACACAGTGACTCTGCATGGACATTGTGTATCTACCTAGCTTCCTCTAGTTGAGTCCCAGGGACCTTGGCACTGTGGCCCTCGGCAAACCTCTCTGGAGCCCAGGGGCTTACACAGGCTTTGCCCTGACAGGCCGGCAGCCTAAGCCTTGGAGAACACGGCTCCTCAGCTTTCTTAGATCTTCAGGTAAGCTTTGCCAAGATGAAGCAGAAGCAGCCATATTCCTCACAGGGTTGCTTCAGGTGACAGGGCAAGTTGGATTTTCTCCAGAGCCTCTAGGTCAGGTAGATGGTCCCCCAAGACTTTGTGGGAACTGGGCTGAGGCCAGGATGGACACTTGCCAGAAGGTGGCCAAGGGGAAGGACAAGGTAGAGGAGCCCCTGGATTCTAAATGGCACCATGCGAGAGCCGGTTAGCAGCCTCTGGCCCTGGTCAGGGTTTGGAGAACGCCTGTATCTTTTCTACTTACCACCGACTTCCGGATGCTAACGCGGGGCTTGGGAATGGGCTTGGAGGGTTTGTTTTCGAAGCTTTCTGGAAGTGTGGAGGAATGTCCCCCTTTTCTTGCTTGTAGTGCGAGCTGGTAGGCGACTTCAAAGGCCTGCCCCAGTGTTAGGATGATTTCGTAGGCTAAATTCTGCAAGAAAAATGAGAAAGCATTTACTAGGGGCCGTCTGTAAATCGGAAGGGGTCGAATGGCCAAGGCACACTGGGGAGGCTTACTAGCAAGGACCTTGGACTACTCCACTGAGGCAGTGGTGATTCAGTAGGAATTTAAAGAGAACAGGACACTGCAGGCCCAACAGGGCTCTACACCAATTGGTCATTAGGTGTGTCACCAGTTGTGTCATTAGTCATGGACATGGCACGCTTGCTGAGAACCTGGCAAAGGAGGCCGGTTGCTCTCCAGTGAACCCTACCAGGAACAGTGCCCATAGTCCCTGGAGGCCCAGAAGCCCACTCCATGCAGCACCCTCCTGTAGGCAGCTGCTTTGCTGCAAGGCCCTGGAGGAGAAGGGGTTACTTCTTGGGTGTCTTCTGAGCTCTGAGAGTGCCCCAGCCAGGCCTGTGGGACAATCCCACACACTCCACGGGAGGTGCTGCTGAGAAGTTTGGATCTTTGTACCTCAAACATCTGTGATTCAGTGAACATCCACGAAACACAATCAGAATCTAATTTAGGCTGAGGGGAGAGGCATTAGTCATGCTGGCGTAGCGTCTCGCAGTTCAGCGGCGAGCATGCAAACAGCGCTCACACAGGGCCAATTAGCCAGCTATTTCTTGAGGCTTCTGCTCTCCCTGTGGGTCCACTCTATATTTTATCATCAAACCAGCAAGAGACAGGAGAGGCTGTCAGGCCAGAATGCTATGCCAGTCAGTGCCTGGGAGAAAGAGTCTTTTCTTCGGACCTTCAATCTTCATCTCTCTCAAGATGATTTCTGGCTTTCTTCTCTTCTCCAGATATGTGTCTTTGATTTCTGCCTTTTCTTTCAAGCTCAGCTTCCGGTCTTTCCTCATCGAGAAAATATGCCATCGTTCTCAAAAGAACCAGGGCCTCCATCACACCCAGGGTCAGAGTGCATCAGAGAAGTGGCTGTGTAAAGGGGATAGAGAATGTCCCGTCTGCCCCTGCAGAGAGGAGGCGTAGCCAGCTCCTCGTTCTCATAAGGATGTGTCTGTTCACAGTTTCTCAAAATTGCCAGAATAGTTACATCTGCTTATGCCAATATTGCAGCTAATCCCTGGCCCTCTCGGCTCACCTCCTCCCAGTCAAGCCCACCGGAAGCCCCTTCCCATATTTTTGCAGAGAAGTACTTGGAGTTGCTCCCATTTGATGAGGATGGAAAGGGAAAGGCAGGATTGCTTCCGAGGCCATGCAGAAGAGATTCTTCCACATGGGTTTGGAATGGACTGGATTTCAGATCAAGGCTGGGTCAAAGTCACGATCTTAGAACTAAGTGGAGAAAACGCCTCTAAGTTTGAGAGCTGGTTTCACAGCGGCTGTGTCAGTCTCCTTTGAGCTACTTGTTAGGAAATCACAGCCCCACAAGACAGATGTCTGCTTGCTGGAGCTACTGCACCTTGCACAGCAAGGCGAGCTCTTCCCTGCAATGAACACTGAGGCGTGTGTGCCTCCTGGGATGAGTCAGACTAGTAAATTAGTAATGCACCAACAAATGACAGCGGAGGAGGACTGGGAGACAGCTCTGACCATCACTGCACAAAGAAGGCTGAGTCTTCCACGGCCTACACGCGGCACTCACGTCATTGTCAGCTCTGCCTCTTAGTGCTCGCATGGGGGCCCTCCGAAAGGCAGATGGGGCGTCTTCCTTCTCTAGTCTCAGAATGGAGTCACAGGCTTTGGGTCTTGTTCACTACTACTGTGGAAGATGACTAATGTCCATCTGTCAGGGACAGGGGGCAGAAACGCGTGCTCTGAGTGGGACACTGGACTAAAGGAGAGATGTGAGCTGCGGTGATTCTATATCACGCAGGCTACAGATGCTGCGATAGTGGAATTGAGCGAGTGTGAATTCCTTTATCGTTAACCTAAAAACAAGTTCCTGAAAGTGAGATCTACTTAAAGCTCTGGTGCCTTCAAATGAAAGCCAAAGATGCTCATTTGAGCAAGTGAGATTTTTCACATGACTATTATGGGAGGCCTGAAGGTTTTGAAAGATAATGGGCTAGAAGTTCTGTCCTTTCATTTTTAATTAGTTCCTGGTATTATTAGGAAACTGCTCAAATAAGACACAGGCCAGACTGTGGGACTAAGGTTTCCTGCCAAATGGTTTGGCGTGCATTCTCCTTGACATCTTGCTTTCATTTTATTTTAAAATGGTTTATAGTGTTCTTTCACAATTCTGCAAAGAACTGGACCTTGTTACCTATCTTTGGTGTAGCCTGAGTGCTGGAGGTACTGATGCTGGGGGGGCAGGGAGGCCGCAGGGACACCCACCCATGCCCACTGAGTGCTCTTCTGTCTGTGCTCTCAACACGCCAGGGCTCTTGCAGGGAACAGACGCTCATCACATGGGACCTCCCACCATGCTGTGAAGCCCCATTTGCAGGCTCAGTTTTCCTGCTCCTCCTGTTACCATCACCGCTATTTAAAATGGAAGGGAGTTCTCTTGAGAGAAAGCTCTACTGGAATGAGGCTGAAAGTTATACTGTGATATCAAAAAGGCTTAGGTGACAAGCCCTTGCTTACTCCTCCAAATCAGCCTTGCCAACCTCAATGATGCTGGCTGGCACTGAAGCTCCCGTGACGCCAGTGACAAAATCTAAAAGCCCAACTTGTCTCTGCCTTTAATATATCATTCTTGCAACTGTGAAGAGGCAGTGCCTGACACTGTGCCTGGCACGTTGCAGGCACTAAGTAAATGCTTGCTGGTTTGCTTGCTGAATGAATGAATATCCAAAGGATAGGCTGGAGAAATACCATTCCTCGTTATCACTACAGCATAGCTATAATTGTGTGAAAACTTAATAGGTGTTAGGCATTGTGCCATGCACTATATTTATCTCATCTAAGTCTTACAATCACTGTGTGTGGTAGCATATTATAATTCTCATTTTATAGATGAGGAAATTGAGGCTAAGAGAAGTTACGTAATTTGCCAACCATCACAGAGACCGAAAGTTGCAGAGCTAAGATATGAACCAATATCTGTGACTCAAAAGCCCAGTCTCTTAACCCTACCCTCTTGTGGCAGCTCCTCTCTAAACACGGCTGCCATCAACTCTTCTACTCCCTGTCCATGCCGTGTTGTTTCCCTGTGGGGAGGTCAAGTCTTCTTTGAATCAGGGTTGGTTTTACTAACTTGCTCGACTAGCAGGATGTGGCAGCGGTAACATGTGAGGTCAGGTAGAGAAGAGCTTGCAGCTTCCTCTTGGGTCTCTTTGCACACTCACATTGGGGATGGGGGGTTTGCCACGTGTGGACATTCTGAGCCCTCTGAGATCACCATGCTATGGTGTCTCGACCATGAAGGATGTCTGAGCTAGCTGCCACAGAGCCAGCCTGGAGAGGAACAGCACTTTGAGCCTTCCCAGCCCAGGTTCTGGATATAAGAGGCAAGGAGTCAACCCAGACACTTGGGGTCCAGCAGACACTATGTGGAGAAGGCCCAAGGCCCCAGGCAGATGGCCCCATTCGAGCTGCCCCAGAGTTTAGCATCTCTAGCCATCTGAGTCACCCCAGCTAAAGCCCAAGATGTCAAGCAAGAAGAGTAGAATTGCCATGCCTAGCCCAGATGCCTGACTCACAGAACTGGAATATCAGAAAGTGGATGTTGTTCTATGCCACAAAATGTTGGCATGGTTTGCTTCACAGTAGGCAACGGGAACACTATGCAATACTGAAGAAGGCTGGCAGGGCCTCATTCTGGTAGCCTGAAGAGGAAGCGTTAGCCTAAGAGCTGTGAAGGAGGCTGATCTTGGAGTGACCCTCCTGCACTGGCCTTGGCTGTGGGGAAGCTAGCAGATGTGTGTGACACATCCTGATCATAGGCTCTCAATGAGCACTAAGGTGTCCCTTCACACATGCTAGCTCAAACCACAGTCTCAACTCTAGTTACTATCTCCCTTGGGCATAAAGTCAAGCTCATTTAGCTTTGTAGTCATTAGCCCACATCTCTTGAAGGCTGTATCCCACCTGTCTCCAACCTTGGCAACTTCTGCCTCCTGCAGTTTACTGGAAAATACTTGCTTTGGCCTTTTCAGTGAGAGTCTCTTGAGACACACTTATTACGGCAACTGGCCTTGAGAATTTTCTACCTCACATAGACCACCGATGAAGGAAGGTGGCATGTCTGTATGTGTATGTGTAGGTGTGTGTGTATGTGGGCATGGGGGTTGGTTATTGGAAGGAAGATACTCTGAGTCACAGTTTTCTTTCTTTCTTTCTTTTTTTTTTTTTTTTTTTTTAGGTTTATGCCACAGGGCATGGGCTCTCACCAGAGACAAAGAGGGAAAGTGAGAAATCACCCTCAAGGTGACCAGCTCTTGGGATTTTGGTCACACACACACACACACACGTGCCCAGTGTGATTTTCAAGCTGCTGAATGCGGCACTAGAACTGCGGTCAGCCATGTGGAGTACAGCACATTATTTAAACTCCCACACCACCTGCTGGTCCCTGATTTTTTTTTTTTCTTTTTAAAATCTTAAATGAGGATAATACTGTTTGTAGTTCTCACTTTACCAAGTTCTGAAAGGCACTAATAACAAAACTTAACCTAATGACAATACCAGCTAACACACTTTACTGTGTGCCACGCACCATGCTAATTGCTTCACATGGACCATCTCAATGAATCCTAGTAACGTTCCTGTGCTGTGGGTCTCTTATGATCATTGTTTGCCTATGAGATGATTATGCTAAGGAGGTTCGATAAACTTGCTCATGAAGCCAGCACTTGGTTAAACTGGGATTTGAATCCAGGTACATTAACAGGCTGTGCTCTTGACCACTACACCCTAGGACCAGACTTGGGATAAAAGACTTATGTAGAGGGTTACATTTTTTTTTTTCTTTTTTGAGTCAGTAGCAGTGGCATAGCAGTAACACAATGCTCTGTGATGCTGAAGTCACTTGGGAAGGATCCAGGTTTGTGTCTCGAAGTCTCCCTGCTGGGTGTGACTCTCTCATGAAAAAAATAAGGTTTGTGTCTCGAAGTCTCCCCTGCTGGGGGTGACTCTCTCATGGAAGAAATAATTTTTTTTTTGAGAGGTTTCTGCTATGGGGTGCGTGCACTCACCAGACAGAGAGAGACAGAGAGACAGAAAGCGAGGAATCACCCCCCAGGGGGGATGGCCATGCCTCAGTCCCTGTAGTCGACTACAAGGGAGTCTAGCGACATAGCCATTACACTAACTGCTGGTCCCAAAATAATCTTTTTTTTTTTTTTAAAGGTTTTTGTGGGGCCAACAGGTGGCATAGTGGTTAAGGCACTAGACTCCTGAGGGCATAATGAAGGAGAAGGGATTGTGGCATGGCCATCCCCATGGGGGTGATCTCTCCTTTTCTGTCTGTCTCTCTGTTGAGCACATGTGCTGTACGGTAAAATAAAACTCTCAAAAAAAGCTTTTGCTATAGGGTGCGTGTGTGTGCCAGTAAGACACAGAGGAAAAGTGAGAAATAACTCCTGCAGGGATGCTTGACAACCTGAGAGTAGGCTCTGGGAGGCCGAGCCAGCGATTAAGAGGACCGAGAGGTGGTGTGGACAGATCTCAAGACCACAGAATGGCAGGTGAACAGAAACCCTCAAGTAACCTCCTGGAACAGTTTATTTTACTAGCCAAAGGTACCAGTGGCTCAGCCCTCACTGCTCTCATAGGCCAGGTCTTGGAGGCCCGTGGAGTGTATGTCTTTGGAGAATTGTTGGAGCTGACCAATGTGCAGGAGCTTGCAGAAGGACCTAATGCTGCTTATTTGCAGTTGCTGAGCCTGTTTGCCTATGGAACATACCCAGATTACATAGCTAACAAGGAGAGCCTGCCAGAACTGAGCACAGCTCCATATTGCAATCCTTTCTCCTTCATTTTCCTCCTAGGATTTTGGGCATGCACACACATGGGCCTGGTGTGATTTCAAGCTGTCAGGTATAAGTCAGCCATGTGGGAGTCCAGTGCCTTAACCACCATACCACCCACTGGCCCCAGAAATAATCTTTTCAAAAGTTTTAAAACATGAAATAATGAAGCTCCTAGATGATTCATCTCGACTGAGTGAGGATACCTAAAAGCCCCATATCTGCCTGGATCTCAGGGCAGGACCAGTAGAGAGGTAGCCTCCAGGCAGAGAGTCCTTTATGACTCCTAAAACCATCATTCTCAATCTCAGGACGGTCCTAAGGAAGACGTGAAGGGCCAACATTCACATCTCCAGCAATGGCTAGTAGGATAAAGGCTGGGAACCCGGACTCAAAGGGCAACTATCTCCAAGGCACATCAGAATCTCCTCTTGCCTTCCTCCTTATCCCCAGGGATTTTTGATCTATGGATTAAGAACTGCTACAATGGAGGACCTCGAGGAGCTATCACATCACAAGGACAGATCCTGACTGTAATCAGGGCACGCAAACTTGCTTGTATTTACTGTGGGCTGCTCAGGGCAGCTGGGCTGGTAGTTTAATGTCGCTGCAGATATTTATGGAGCTCTTTCCATGGGGTAGGGGCTTTGTCCTTGGAGAGTGCCCAGAAAGTGCTCACCGAGTGAGGTGGAGGAGGGAAAGGATACACTAAGTCTCTCATTAGTTCCAAAGAGGCTCATGGAGAGACAAAAAGATGTCTCACGTCGCCCTAATCTTCCTGCATCCTTGTCACTAAGGCACATCCTTGTCACTCAGCACATTCATCAAACTGGCATTAGAAATGCCATTTGACAGACTGTGGGCAATCGGTTTCCAAGGGAAAGCTTTTGCCACCCAGGTAGTTCATTTATACTAACTGGCACATCACTAGGATTTTTCTGTTTCTTCATTTGCATGTGCTTGCTGGAGAGAGACACACAGAGAGAGGGAAAATGAGAATGCACCTCCCATGGGGGATGGTCACACCACAATCTCCTCTCTTCCATTTCTCCTTTTGAGATTTTGGGCATGCATGCACACATCTGTGATGTATTTTTCAAGCCTCCAGGTCTGGGATTTGAACCATGCAATCAGCCATATGAGATCAAACTGTTCAACCACAACACCATCAGCTGGCCCAGGATTTTTCTGTTTCTTTGAGAATATTTTAAGCTCAAAGGTTCAATGGCATTTATGTAAAAATAATTCAGTAAGGTATCTAGAATTTTCATTAATAGGGGACTGATTAAGTATATGAATCAGCGGACCAGCAGATGGCTAACGCTTGTATCACTTGACTTCCACCTAGTTGACAGGGTGGCTTAAAATTCACGCCGGGCGCATACATGTGTATACCCAAGAACCTGAGGGAAGAATGGAGGAGAAGGGATTGCAGTGTGGCCATCCCTCCTGGGGGGTGATTTCTCACTTTCTGTTTCTCTGTTTCTCTCTGTCTCTTCATCTCTCTCTGTCTCTCTGTCGACCACACGTGCTCTATAGCAAACAAAAATCTCCCCCCCCCCCCCAAAAAAGTATATGAATCGGTTCATGTAGTGGAATGCTAAGCAGCTATTTAAAATGAAAATGTAGTAATTTATAAAGACTGTATGTAAAACTCTATGTTTACATTCAAACCTGGATGAATTCTGTATGTGCACAGGAAACAGAGATATAGATCAAGGTGTTAATAGTATTTATCAGAGTGTTGAAATTCTGGATGATTTTATTCTTCTTTACACTTCTTTGTATGTTCCAAAGCTCATTTAGATAAAGATGAATAATTTTTACAATTATAAAAAATAATAAGCTTTTCCACTTTGATGACAATGAAAAAGAAGAGAAAAATCTTTTGAATACCAAATAATCTTATCCATTCTTTTTCAGTACCTTGGGGTTTTAAATACCTCTTTTTTCTTTGGCTGAGAGAACTAGAAGCAGTTTTCTGGCAAAATCCAGACCCTGTTTGCAGGTGTTATCGTGGCTCACCTCCACGTACTAGCTGGCTGGCCATCCCTTTGGCCAAGAATCTTGTTTAGACTCTAGTTTTCACATTGGATGTCAATTCAAACATCTGCTCAGCTGAATTTGAAAACACCCAGCTCTTCCCTTAGCCTGAACTCCAGTACCTCTCTTCTCCCGGTACAGAGCTGAAGAGTCAGACTTTCTGCTATCTGACTTCTAACCTATCCAACTGAAAAATGTTGTTATGTGGACATTAACTTATGGACCTGTTGTCAACTTGCTCTTGCAGCTCTGCTAGGTGTGATACATGCATCGACTCAGATTGCCTGTGACCTTGAAGCACATTTCGTTTGTCTCCTATTGATGACAAGGCAATAACAGCAGCAGCAGCCACTGCCAGGTGCTTACCATGTCCCAGGGACTAGGCTAAGTGCCTTCCTCATAACCACTTTGTGGAGAAGGAATTACCATCTGCATTTCTTCAAAAGGGGGAAACTGGGAGTTGGTGAGATTAATTAACTTGGCCAAGTTCACACAGCTAGGATGTGGCACAGCTGAGGTGCTAACCCTGCTCTGCCTTCAATTCACCAGTTATCTTTTGCCTAGGGACATCCTACCCACCAGTGCTTCCAGGAGTCTCTTGATGTTCTGCCTCCCACTGTCACTGAGGGACCATCTAAGAAACTATCTCGTGTTCTGGAGATTCCCTATGTGAACGCTGGTGAAGAAACTAGTACTCAATATCCCCTCATGGGGACTCAGGACAAAAAGTTCTTTCAGACTCAAGTCTCACTGAAGTTTTGGTTTTGTGAAAGAGTCTACTGTTCTCGCAAAGAAATATGAAGCATGTAATTACTTTATTCCTACATACCTTGACCTCCAGAGACAAATTTGTAACTCTGTCCTAATAACTATACAGGACTCTTGTGTTCTGAATATTGATGCTAGAACTTTCCCTCAGTGTGGCTCTTCCTTTCAGTCTTTATTGTCCCTAATTCAGATTTATGTGTATCTGTATCTTCACACCTATTCATGTAGGCTACCTTAAATCCTGTATGGAATGAAGCATGGTATAAACATTGTCCATTTGTTCACTTAAACATTTATTTGACGGTTTACTCTGTTTAACTCATGACTGCTAAAATGGCTGACAAGATATGTCAGATGCAGACACAAGCTCAGATGACCTGGAGATTACTGGTGAATATGACCAAAAATAAAGTGAGCTGAGAGGGGCAGGGGTCCCCAAAAGGAGAGGGGCCCTCCTGGCCAGGTTGTGAGGTAGCTTCTTATGAATGGGCCATTCTGACCAAGCAATACTTTCCACTAGCACTAAAGAAATCACTAAATTTGGTGACTGGAATTGAAGGAACAAATGTGTGTGATTCATGGCTTTAGAAAGCTACAGGCCCAGACCTAGCTATTCTTTGGTCTCTAGGGACTGGCTGGGGTACTTCTTGAGGTCAGCAGAGGTACTTCCTAGGTTAGCAGAAGTGCTTCCTGAGGTCAGTAGAGGCTTATCTACATTATGAAGAGGATGCAGACCCAGACACATTTAAGCAAAGGACTGTGTCTGTACATGGGAGCTGGGGGCACCCTGAGGAGTCTTGGGAGGTCTGTGACGCCATGTGTATAGTGAACAGAGACTGAGCACATCCCTGGACAACCTGCAGGGACTAGACCACCACAGTCTACCTGCCTATGGCACCCATCACTGCCACTGAGGAGAGGGCCTCTTTTGATCCCTTTCTACCCTGAAAGCTCCAGGATTCTCTCATTAGAAGGTGCTGCCTGTTTTTTACCTAGTCAACTACAGACTGAGTTTGGAGATGCACAGGTAGTTGATGGCATGCTAAAGAGGAGCACATCACCTGAAGGCTAATTTACCAGCTAGTAGTTGGAGACACAATGGTCAAGGGACTAGCCTTTATCTCAGTAAATGTTCTAATTCTAAAAATCTCCCTTTCCTGCAAAGCTACTCCAAATGGCCAAGAATTTTGTTTATTACAAAGTGGCTTTTGGGGCTGGCTCCATAATGCAGTGCATAAGTGCAAGTACACCAGACGCCAGATCTCACATGGCTGATTGAGATTCAAATCCTGGCTCCAGTGGCTTGAAAAGTGTGCTGGACACATGTGTGTGAATGCCTTCCATCTGATGAAATAGAGAAATGGAGGAGAAAGGCTTGTGGTGTAACTATGCGCCATTGGCTGATGCTTTCTCTCTCTGTAGGGAACACGTGCACCCTCTGGCAATAAAAAAATAAATAAAATAGCCATTGTTCTTGGTAACCAATCCTTTTCTCATCTCCCATCTTTGCTGGTGAGTTACTGCTCATTCTGGGCATCATACTCTCCAGGAGTAGACTCTTTGGGTGACCCTCCTCCATGGCCCGTAACACCCTGGCACAGCTCTAAATACTGCATGGTATTTGTCAGGATCTTCTCAGTGGAGCCCAGTTGGCTGAGTTCCTTGAGACCTCTATCTCCTTGGCTTTGCATCTCTTGGGCTTAGATGATGTAAGATGCTCAACAAATGTTTGTTCAATGAAGAGAAGAAAAGAAGCTGCCTGGTAGGTCCCTAAGACAAAGGAACAACTGAGGGTGAATATGGATGGTAGGAGCCAGTTCCTTGCTCTTATCTTATTCCCCACTAGCGGGCCTGATGTGCAAATGTTGGACACATGCGAGCAATGCCATTGGGGGCGGAAGACAAAGGCAAGTGTTTTTCAGTCTGAGTTCTTGGTGGGGTCTCCAGAACGAAGCCACATTTCTCCTTAGGATGCATTTTGCTTGCACCTCATCTCTTTGAAGACTGGGGTAAGCCTCATCTACAACTTGCTTCACCCACGTCCTGAGGCAAAAATAACTGAGAATATTCTGGGCATATTCACAGAATTCATTGACATCGCTTTAGCTCTACCTATAGTTAGTTCTTTCAAGTACCAGCCAAAAATTAATCTTGATAGATTGTATTTCTAGAAATAAATACTGCCCAATCATGGGTCTTCAGCATTTAGAAATCAATATTAGTAATTCTGCTAAGATGCCTATCATAGCAACTGGCCAAAATGCAGAGAGCTGTGTTAAGGCTAATTTCAGCTAACTAAAGTGATGGGATTGCTTTCCTCCCCTAATTATGATGGGAACATGAAGGAAATTTTGAAATACATAGAATAAACAAGACAATGAAAATTCACTTGTATAATTCCACTGCGGGGATAGAGCTACTGCTAACATTTTGGTGTATTTTCTTTTTTCTACTTGTATATATACAAAGATTTTGTATGCTATATAAATACATATATGAATTCTAAAACAAAATTAGACTCATACTTTATGTGCTGTTTCATAAGTTGCTTTTTCACATCATAGTATGTCATGAGTGATTTCTGCATGCCAGTAAATGTTCTCCCAGACTACATGTTTAAAGGTGGAGAACATTCCATTGTATCTGTTCCAGATTAACTTCATGCCCAGAACTAGTTATTCTTTGGTCTCTAGGGATTGGTTGAGGCTTCTTGAGGTTAGCAAAAGCACTTCCTAGGTTAGCAGAAGTGCTTCCTAAGGTCAGTTGAGGCTTATCTACACTATGAAGAGGATGCAGACACAGATGCCTTCAAGCAAGGGCATGTGTCTGTACACAGAAGCTGGGGGCACCCTGAGGAGTCTCAGGTCTGCGATGCCATGTATATACTGAACAGAGAGTGAGCAAATCCTTGGACAACCTTCAGGGATTAGACCACCACAGTCTACCTGCCTATGGCACCCACCACTGCCACTGAGGAGAGGGCACCTTTTGACCCCTTTCTACCCTGGGAGCTCCAGGATTCTCTCATTAGAAGCTACTGTCTGGGAAGTATAGGAGCTTGGGCCCTGTTTCATCTGCCCTCATAGGACCACAGCCTAAGGTGGCTGGCCTGCAAGCCTTGCACACCCATCACACAGAGATTGATTTGCCAGGGCAGAAGGGAAACACAATCTTTATCCTGTTACTTATCAAGGATTTATAGGAAGGGTGTATGGGAGAGATTTATAGGATTCCTACCTCTTCCTACTCTTTAAAAGTAAAAGTAAAAAGTAAAAGTAAAAGGTCCTAGGATCAGCAGATGGTATAATGGTTATGCTGCTGGACTCCCACGTAGGTGACCGTGGTTCAAGTCCTGGACCCAGTGGTTTAAAAACCATGCTGGGCACATATGCATGTGTGCCCAAAATCCCAAGAGGAGAATGGAGGGGAAGACATTGTGGCATGGTCATCACCCTGGGGGGTGATTTCTTGCTTTCTGGCTCTGTCTTTCTGGCAAGCACAGGCACCCTATAGCAAAAATCTCTCTTAAAAAAAAAAAAAAAAGAAAGAAAATTTTGAGTCGAACCTATAGCGCACTTAAAAAAAAAAAAAAAAGAAAGAAAATTTTCTTTGAGTCGAACCTATAGCGCAGTGATTAGGCACCGTGTAGAGAAAGCTGTAACCCACATGGCCCACCAGGGTTTGAGTTCTGGCTCTGACAGCTTCACACAAGGCATGTATACACGTGCCCAGGATCCTGACAGAATGCAGAATTGGAGGAAAAAAGATTGTGGTGTGACCAGTCCCTGTTAGAAGGTGTTTTTTCTCTCTCTCTTTACCTCTCTCTCAAACATGTGCACCCAACCTCCTCATCCCCAGCATAAAAACAAACAAAAGCTCCTAGTGAAAGCTCTTCACTAACTTGGAAATAGGGCACTCACCATATTCAAACCCTTTCTCTTTTGACCTTTGTTACTGAAAATCTTTCTCAAACCTACATATCCATTTCCTTGGTTTAGTAAACACTGTAGTCGGAAATGACCTATTCTTTGCTCATTGCAGATGCCTACCTAAAGCCCCAAGCTCATCACTCTGAGCTGAATTAATGAGCTATCACGCCTCCGAGCCTACCACATGTTCATAGGAACTAAATGTTCAGCTTCCAGCCTGAGAGTCCCTGCTCTGGGAGACCCTGCCCTGCTCAGAGCTGGCACAATCCCAGGATAGCAGGGAGGTGGTTTTATTTATAAACTATTTGTTTATGCCCCTGCTTTTCTAACTAGGCTAGGAGCTCCTGGGAAGCAGAGATCTGGTGGGTGCTCAGGAAATATAGAGGGAATTTTACATGGGAAATTTGACCTTTTCCCCTAGATGTGGAATACTGCAGCTGCAAACATATGATGTTAACCAAAACCTGGTTGTAAATCCGCTCATGGGGTCTGACAGAGAGAATACAGCTCTCACTGTACCTGCTGCTACTGGTCTCTCCACCACTGACAGCTGAGATTGACTGAACACCAAACCCTAGAAAAAGACATGTGTTACCTTATGCAGTCCTGACAATAACCACAGGAGGTGGGTACTATTATCACCTCTCTTTTACAGATAAGCTACCTGGGGATTAGAGGCATTCTTGCCCAAAGCAAGAAGCTTAGAGGAACTGATGTGAGATTCAAAACCAGGCTGATTCGAAGGCCCCAGCCCTCAACAGGACACTTTATTTTCAGTTATATAGGAGGGGGTATAACAAATATACAAATAAATGCTACAAAGGAAACTAACAAAAAAATCAGAATGCTTTCTTTCTCTTTTTTAAAAACTTTGCTATAGAGTGTGCATGAGAGAGAGAGAGAGAGAGAGAGAGAGAGAGAGAAAGTGAGAAAAAACTCCCCAGGGAGGAGAGCCACTCCCCAGTCTCTCCCCCCTTCTTTCTCTTCTGGGGATTTTGGGCACATGTGCACATGCCTGACATGTTTTCCAAGCTGCAGGGTCTGGGATTCAAACCATGTTGTCACTCATGAGGGATCTGGCTGCCTTAACAACCATACCACTGGCTAGCCCCAGAATGCTTTCTTTCTAGCTTCACAAAAGATAGGATTGCTTAAGACTCTGATAATATCCATCTCCGAAACAAATGAAACACAATAGGATGAGAGGGAAAATGAGATTATTAATCTCTGAATATCCACCCACCTTTGGCTTTATGGCACGGTGAATTCTTAATGGTTTATGCCAGTGGAAAGGATACATGGAAAAATGAAAGCCAGCAGAGTTAATCTATCTATTTTGGGAGAGGCGGTGGTATTGGTGGAGAAGGACCAGCAGCCTGGGCACGCTGCCTTCTTCATTCAGTCAGGGCATTCGACTTGCTGATGAGTTTTGGCTGACTGGCCAGGGCCAGGGAACGGCTGCCCCTTTCCCTGAAGGTTGCTGCTCGCTGTGGGGAAGACTAGTCAGGGCAAGCGTTACAGTGCCATCTTAAGGGCTCTCCATACTTTGACATTTTCTCATATGGCTATTTATTTTCACACCATTGCAGTTAGATTGGTTGAGGGCCATTTTCAGGGGGACAAAATGAGAAAGAGAATGAGAGTGACCACCCATGATATGTACACTTCCATCTAAAATATTAATTCAGTTCCCATAGGCCACCCAGTGTCGAAAACAACGGCTAGAGTTCTTTTGCACCTAAGTTCTGGGACAACCTCCATAACAAAAGCCACAGATATTTTCCTTCAGAAACTCTAAAGGACTCTATGGAGGCCCAGCCTTGGTGGCAGCATACTGAACCACGGTGCTGGTCACATGTCCGACAGTGGCAAGCACACGTGTCCTATAGCAGTTGATCTGAAATGCACACATGTCCAAATTCTGGATGAGCTGATGGGCTGAGGAAGGGGATCATGGCATGACCAGACCATGCTGAGGATACTTTTCTTTCTCTCTTGCCCCATATTGTGTGCACACTATCACGAGTAACATAAACTTAAAAAAGCTACTCCAGGGAAATAATCTCAGAGTTTAAGACAGGACTCAGGAAATCTAAATTTCATTACACTGATGAAAAAACTAAGAAACGAGCTCGTAGCAGAGCCCAAGTTAGAAGGTGATGGGGCCTCACTGATCATGAGTAGTGAGGTGCTAGTGTTTTCTTCCCCTCTGCTTTGGTTCATGTGATACGTGTCGATGGTAGAGTACTATAGAATATGTGATCATGTGGTCGGCTGACCATGTTTGCCTGCATTTTGTCGTTTCTGTTTCTCCGGTTTAGTTTCATGGCCCACATTCCGCCACAAAAGCACAAGGGAGAGGGAGCTCTGTCTCCCACACGTACCGCCCACCACACCATGACTCCAGCATTCCCGCACATTCCTGAGCCTTCCTCAGCCACAACACGTGCTGTACACTGAAGATGAGAGGATCTGGGAGTTGTAAGCAGAGAAAAACGGGCATGGTTAATGCAATCAAAGATCGCAAACATGCTCTTCATAGAGAAATGAGAATTGGTGAGGGTCTAGCAGCAAAGTCTTGGCTTTTCATGCTATTGAAAAGAAAAAAAAGACAGCCTTTCAATATTTAAAAGTATTGAAAGGCCTATGACAGATTTTTAAAGCAAATCTGATACTTCTTTACACAGAAAACACATCCAAATCTTTCTGATCTTCCTATGTTAACCCTATTACTGAGAAATGTAAAATAACCAAACGAATGAAATACAGGAGACCATGGTTTCCAAACTACCTTGGTTATATCTATCTCTTAACTGGCTTTCTAAAATCACCGTGGCCTTGGGGTCTGGTGGCCAATATATCGTCCATTTCTCCCCATCCAATCCCATCTTTGTAGAATTCCCCTCCACTCACTTAGATAAAAATGGAGGAGAGAAAAGCTAAAACCGTTTTTAATGCTCACAACTCCTAGTTTTCCAACACATCCTTCTTTTCTACCTAACCTTACTGCTCCCTCTTCCCCCAAGTTTTTGCTGCCTAGAAGGCAGAGTTCAGGAAACCTGTTTCTATAGTGACTGAGATGTGTTTCAGGCCTAGGAATTTAGAGATGCAAATAGAAATCAGCTCTCGCAATAGCCAGACTATGGACTCTAGAAAACACAGCAGGCTTGGTGCTTGCCTGTAGATACATACGGGCTTTTTATTTAACAATTCTAATTCTGGTTTTGCTCTGCCACTGTTTTTTTTTTTTTTTAATCTGCTTGTCACCTAAAACTGAAAATATCACAATTTAATTTATCATATAATCCATGGAATGGAAATAGGATTAGGGACCAAGTGTAGCAGCTTTCAGAATGTGTTCTAAAGAATGCCACCCCTATGAGGTGCTCTCCAGAGAAAGCGACCATGGCTGAATAAACTGGGGATATGCTGCACACTCCCTTCTCTCCTCACATCTGAGCATATTCAAGGTTTGGCAGTGACCCATAGTATATCAACTGCATTAACCTTACGTAGCTTTTCTGGGGGTTAGGGCTTCCTTTCCCAGACCACAGGATTTCTATAGAAAAATGAGCTGAATTTCAAATCTAACTGTCCATAAACTGGAAACTTCCTAGATATTATTTTATTTTCTTGGTGACATCAGATAAAAACGTATCATAATATGTGATGATAGTACATAAAAACATATGACTCATAAAAAGTCTACGTGGTCAAAACAATAACTTGGCAAATAAAAATGTGTATGTATTCATACATATCAGCTTAAAGGTTAAATGTATACTACTTGCATACTTGACATTTTCTTTTCTTTTCTTTTCTTTTTTTCTTTTTTTTCTTTTTTTTTGTCATTTGAAACAGCCTGGGGACTGATTCATAGCTGAAGAATTAAAACAATTTTTAAACTTTGTTTTTGTCAGAGGATGTGTGCACCTGCTGGAGAGAGACAGTGAGAGAGAGAGAGAGAAGCACCCTCTCCTCTCCAGTAATGGTCGCACTACGATCATTTCTCCCTTTCTCCCTCGTTTTGGAATTTTGGGCATGTACCACACATGCCCAGCATGTTTTTCATGCTGCCAGGTCTGGGACTTGAACCACACAGTTGGCCATGTGGGTCAGGGCCGCCTTAACCACTCTGCCACAGGCTAGTCTCATATCAAGAGAATTTTAAGGCTTCAAGACTAGACTGAATGTTGAACTAGCCTACATAAAGACATAAAATTCAAGCTCAAAAGCAGCTTTTTATAGTGCAAGCAGAGCTTGTTGCATCTCCAAATTGCTCAAAGGCCCAGGTCAAGGCTGGTGGCCTTTGTTACTATTTTTGAAGTTAGACAAACTGTGTTAACCTAGAGAGGATTAAAATGGCGGTTTGTGTAGGATGAAAATCCTTTGGAGCTGATTGATAGGAGAATCCTAAGCTAGTGAATGTCTATATCAAATCAAACATCTGGATAAAAAGATAATATTGGAAGCAAGCCTCCACGTTTTCCAAATGTGTCAGTGACAACATGTAGATCATAAAACTGAATAGTTGATATTATTTCTCTCTACATGTCACCTCAATATTCTGGTAAATATATACAGATATGTAATATCATTATTATATATTACATATAATATAATTGTATATATTATTATGTTATAATATATATACTAATATATATATATATATATATAGACTTTGTTTTATATGTATATACTGATACTCTTATGAGGAAAAAACTATATATTGCCTTAAAAACCAATTTTCTTGGAGGAGAGAAGGTGGCGTGGTGAGTAAGGTGCTGGACTCTCACATGGCTGACTGGGGTTCGAGTCCCAGACATGGTGGCTTGAAAATCACCCCAAACATGTGTGCACGAATGCCCAAAATCCGAAGAGGAGAGTGGAGGAGAATGGATTGCCCATGGCCATCCCCCGCAGGGGGATGATTTCTCACTTTCCTTCTCTCTGTTTCTCTCTAGCAAGTGCACATACTCTATGGGAAAAAACAAAAAACAATGGGACCAGCAGATGGTATCGTGGTTATGTTGCTGGAGTCCCATGTAGTCAACCATGGTTCTAGTCCTGGACCTGGCAGCTTAAAACTCACCAGGCATGTGTGCATGTGTGCATGTGTATACAAGATCCCAGGAGGAGAATGGAGAAGAAGGGATTGAGGCATGGTCATCAGCCCTGGGCGGGAGTGGTGACTTCTCACCTTGTTTCTCTGTCTATCTGGTGAATGCACGTACTCCATAGCAAAAACTCTCTCCAGAAACAAAAACTCAAAAAACTCTTAAAAACAAAGCAAAATGAAATGATTTTCTTGAAAGAAATGTTCTAATACTTAGAGAAGAGCTGGGATTCACCTCAAAAAGTTTCAGAATATTAATGTGGATGATGTTCAGTGAGAACACTGTACAAAGGCAGCAAGATCTGTGAGGTCAATGTTTTCTATTTTCATTTTTATTTATTGCTTCTTTTTCTATTCTTTTACAGTGGAGTGGGAAACTACTGGATGATAAATGCACCTCTGGCCAACATATCTCATGTCTTTTATCAGAAAAGGGTCAGGCTGTCAAGTGATCTCAGGAGGCAAGGAGAGGGGGCAGGGGAAGGAGCTAACATTGAACGCTTATTATTTATGAGGCACTCTCTATATTCATTTATTGTGATGCTGGTGAAAACCTCCGAGGCACAAATCTTTGTCTCTGTTGTATAGTGAAGGAAATTGGGGCTCAGAAAATTCCTGTGACTGTCGAAGGTTAGGGGTAAGGAGGGGGCCGACTTGGGATATGAACTTTGGTCTACCTGCTCTTCCTGTGACCATTCCAACTTCAACAGAGAGTGGTGTTTCATGCAAACCAAAATGTAGGTGGATAGAATGAAATTTGACTGTTTAAAGAAACAAGTGAACTTCAGGAGAATGGTAAATTACATTTAAGGCACCAAAAACTTAACACTGCACGTCCCTGTAAACCCTGAATGAAATAACTTGGCTCAACACTTTGATCCTGTGCAGGCAAATGCTCCCAGAGATATTGAGGCCAGCCTTGGAGAGCTTTGCTTTGCAGTCTTCACTGCTGCCACATATGACTTTATATTATTCTCTGTAGGCCTCCCAAAATAGAAGGACTTTTCTAAAAGGCCTATGAACAGTCTTTCCTATTTATAATCTTCAAACACCAAAAGGGGTGAGCAACATGTGGCCTCATACAAATGCTCTGAGCATGAGCCTGATCTCCAGAGGGCGTAACTGTTGGGTTACAATTGGCCTTGGTCCATGGGTGTTTGTCAGAACTGGGAAAGACTGCTTCAAGTGGTCTTCTACTGATGATATTGAACCAGGGCCTACCCTCTCAAGACTACTTTATGCTATGATTTCTGACTCTTTGAGTAGGTATATGTGAAACTGAGTGAACAGAGCAGAATAGTCAAACTGAAATGGCATTTTCCAGCTCTTCTGATTATAAATTACTTCCAGTTACCATCCTATCTGCTCTCCTGCTTCAACTGTAGAATGCCCAACATACTATAGCAGAGATATCTTCAAGTAGTTCATACCATTTTGAGGACATATCTACCTTAAAAGAAGAGTTGTTATGTTTTAAAAATTAAATTTCCAAGTTTATAATATTCATACTCGTTTTTTGACTTAGTGACAAATATGGATGTAAATGGTTTAACACTGTAAGGATGTCGTTAAAAGACCAACTCTGAATTGTATTGCAAACTTCTGAATGAGCATATGTGGCCTACCTCGAAGTTCCCAATTATGATTCATAGGTGTCTAATTTAACTACTATGCAATATAAAAAATACTGTATGAGGGGACCTCAAAAATTTGTGGAAAAATAGAATTAAAGTAAAAATTTGCTTTGGTGCCAAAAAATTGAAATCTACACATAGCTTTTGATTGTTATAGGGTGTATTATGTACTATCCAGAGAGAGACAGAGAGAAAGGAGGTGGGGGAGTAAGAAATCACCCCTCTCAGAAAGGATGGTCACACCACAGTCTCTTCTCCTCCATTATTTTCTTCGGATTTTGGGCATGCATGTACATGTACCTGGCATGATTTCCAAGTCACTGGGTCTGGGACTTGAACTATCCAGCTTAATAAGTGGGATTCAGACACTTCCATGCCAACTGTTGTCCCGCATAGCTTGCCTGACCACATAACTTTTTCATAATGCACATTCTCCATGAACTTTCTGAAAATCTTATGTATGAGAAAAACACACCTGTTATGCCCAAAATCTGAGAGGAAAATGGAGTAGGGATTGTAGTGTAGCCATTCTCCTTGGGGGATGATTTCTTGCTTTATGTCTCTTTGTCTCTGTCTCTTCCTATCTCTCCGGCATGCACATATGCCCTATACCAAAAATCTCTCTCTCTAAAAGAAAAAAAAAAGGTTATGAGGAAAAAACTATATATTGCCTTAAAAACCAATTTTCTTGGAGGAGAGAAGGTGGCGTGGTGAGTAAGGTGCTGGACTCTCACATGGCTGACTGGGGTTCGAGTCCCAGACATGGTGGCTTGAAAATCACCCCAAACATGTGTGCACGAATGCCCAAAATCCGAAGAGGAGAGTGGAGGAGAATGGATTGCCCATGGCCATCCCCCGCAGGGGGATGATTTCTCACTTTCCTTCTCTCTGTTTCTCTCTAGCAAGTGCACATACTCTATGGGAAAAAACAAAAAACAATGGGACCAGCAGATGGTATCGTGGTTATGTTGCTGGAGTCCCATGTAGTCAACCATGGTTCTAGTCCTGGACCTGGCAGCTTAAAACTCACCAGGCATGTGTGCATGTGTGCATGTGTATACAAGATCCCAGGAGGAGAATGGAGAAGAAGGGATTGAGGCATGGTCATCAGCCCTGGGCGGGAGTGGTGACTTCTCACCTTGTTTCTCTGTCTATCTGGTGAATGCACGTACTCCATAGCAAAAACTCTCTCCAGAAACAAAAACTCAAAAAACTCTTAAAAACAAAGCAAAATGAAATGATTTTCTTGAAAGAAATGTTCTAATACTTAGAGAAGAGCTGGGATTCACCTCAAAAAGTTTCAGAATATTAATGTGGATGATGTTCAGTGAGAACACTGTACAAAGGCAGCAAGATCTGTGAGGTCAATGTTTTCTATTTTCATTTTTATTTATTGCTTCTTTTTCTATTCTTTTACAGTGGAGTGGGAAACTACTGGATGATAAATGCACCTCTGGCCAACATATCTCATGTCTTTTATCAGAAAAGGGTCAGGCTGTCAAGTGATCTCAGGAGGCAAGGAGAGGGGGCAGGGGAAGGAGCTAACATTGAACGCTTATTATTTATGAGGCACTCTCTATATTCATTTATTGTGATGCTGGTGAAAACCTCCGAGGCACAAATCTTTGTCTCTGTTGTATAGTGAAGGAAATTGGGGCTCAGAAAATTCCTGTGACTGTCGAAGGTTAGGGGTAAGGAGGGGGCCGACTTGGGATATGAACTTTGGTCTACCTGCTCTTCCTGTGACCATTCCAACTTCAACAGAGAGTGGTGTTTCATGCAAACCAAAATGTAGGTGGATAGAATGAAATTTGACTGTTTAAAGAAACAAGTGAACTTCAGGAGAATGGTAAATTACATTTAAGGCACCAAAAACTTAACACTGCACGTCCCTGTAAACCCTGAATGAAATAACTTGGCTCAACACTTTGATCCTGTGCAGGCAAATGCTCCCAGAGATATTGAGGCCAGCCTTGGAGAGCTTTGCTTTGCAGTCTTCACTGCTGCCACATATGACTTTATATTATTCTCTGTAGGCCTCCCAAAATAGAAGGACTTTTCTAAAAGGCCTATGAACAGTCTTTCCTATTTATAATCTTCAAACACCAAAAGGGGTGAGCAACATGTGGCCTCATACAAATGCTCTGAGCATGAGCCTGATCTCCAGAGGGCGTAACTGTTGGGTTACAATTGGCCTTGGTCCATGGGTGTTTGTCAGAACTGGGAAAGACTGCTTCAAGTGGTCTTCTACTGATGATATTGAACCAGGGCCTACCCTCTCAAGACTACTTTATGCTATGATTTCTGACTCTTTGAGTAGGTATATGTGAAACTGAGTGAACAGAGCAGAATAGTCAAACTGAAATGGCATTTTCCAGCTCTTCTGATTATAAATTACTTCCAGTTACCATCCTATCTGCTCTCCTGCTTCAACTGTAGAATGCCCAACATACTATAGCAGAGATATCTTCAAGTAGTTCATACCATTTTGAGGACATATCTACCTTAAAAGAAGAGTTGTTATGTTTTAAAAATTAAATTTCCAAGTTTATAATATTCATACTCGTTTTTTGACTTAGTGACAAATATGGATGTAAATGGTTTAACACTGTAAGGATGTCGTTAAAAGACCAACTCTGAATTGTATTGCAAACTTCTGAATGAGCATATGTGGCCTACCTCGAAGTTCCCAATTATGATTCATAGGTGTCTAATTTAACTACTATGCAATATAAAAAATACTGTATGAGGGGACCTCAAAAATTTGTGGAAAAATAGAATTAAAGTAAAAATTTGCTTTGGTGCCAAAAAATTGAAATCTACACATAGCTTTTGATTGTTATAGGGTGTATTATGTACTATCCAGAGAGAGACAGAGAGAAAGGAGGTGGGGGAGTAAGAAATCACCCCTCTCAGAAAGGATGGTCACACCACAGTCTCTTCTCCTCCATTATTTTCTTCGGATTTTGGGCATGCATGTACATGTACCTGGCATGATTTCCAAGTCACTGGGTCTGGGACTTGAACTATCCAGCTTAATAAGTGGGATTCAGACACTTCCATGCCAACTGTTGTCCCGCATAGCTTGCCTGACCACATAACTTTTTCATAATGCACATTCTCCATGAACTTTCTGAAAATCTTATGTATGAGAAAAACACACCTGTTATGCCCAAAATCTGAGAGGAAAATGGAGTAGGGATTGTAGTGTAGCCATTCTCCTTGGGGGATGATTTCTTGCTTTATGTCTCTTTGTCTCTGTCTCTTCCTATCTCTCCGGCATGCACATATGCCCTATACCAAAAATCTCTCTCTCTAAAAGAAAAAAAAAAGGGTACTAGAAAAACTGACATTATGTGGTGGAGGAACAGGAAGGCTGGAACATCATAACTGTATTTTGGTATCCAAGAAAAAAGAGAATTTCTTAAACCTGAAGAGTGAAGTGAGTAGCTGAGTTATGACAGTTGAGATAGTAGGTAAACAGGTGAATTCTAAATTGGATGGAAGACTGAAAACAGAAAAACCCAGAAAAGCTGAGCCAGTCAAAATACCACATACCTGGTGTTAGGAACTGTGACCCCCCCACAATTCCTATTCTGAATCCCTAACCCCTGGAACCTCAGAATGTAACTGAATTTGGTGATACAATCTTAAAGAGGTGACTAAGTTAAAATGAGGTCATCAGGGTGGGCTCTGATTCAGTTGGGCTGGTATCCTTACAGGAAGAGGAAGCCTGGACACAGACATCGACACAGAGGAAAGACTATGGGAGGACACGGGGAGAACGCAGGCCAACGAGAGAGCCCTCAGAAAAAACCAAAGCTGCCAACCTCTTGGTCTTAAACTTCCAGCCTCCAGAACTGTGAGAAAGGAAGCTTCTGTCGTTCGGGGCACTGGGTCTGTGGTAGTCTGCTATGGCAGCCCTAGCAAACTAATACATTTGGGAGACCTGACTTCTTGGTAAACAGCATAATTAGTATGTTAGTTAAACGTTGGGCTTTTGAGGAAATCCAAGCACATCTTGGGAAATGTTTAATCTGCCCCAAGAGGGCAGGAACTTACCACATCGAAGGCAGTAAACACGTGACAGTAGTGGTGATTGGACTTCAAATCTTTCGTGATATAAGCAAATGTTGAGAGGTCTTCCGGGTCCTGGGCGGCACAGGAGATATTACGAATTTCATGTTCGGCAATTACGTTCTGAAAGAAATAACATGAATGACCATTGTTTTCTTTTGCAAACCAGCTGATTTTAGAATCAGGACAAGTAACTGGGGAAGCAGTTGTTTTCCTTCCTTCTAGAGGGTTCTAGACCAGCAACATTCAGAGCGATCCAATGCATTATTCGTGGACAAATGTAAGCCAGGTCTGGAAGGAATGTTTTCGTTTAATTAAAAGCAACCTAAAATAGTCATATCCTGGAACAGTGGTTCTTACCAGGTGCTGTGCACAAAAAGCAGCCTAGGTGGCAGACACGTTTTTAAAAAAACAGCAATTACTAAGCACTTAACTGTTTCCATTTCCACAGCCACCTGTAGATATGCAGTGCTGCCTCCTGCAAGTTTTGTCTGGGAAAGATCATCTGTCACTTTTGTGTGGGAGGAACTCTGACCCAACGGGGCCATCTAGTCACTCGGCATATTATCTGCCATTGTTCTTGAGCACCACCCTACTTCTGCAGAGCAAATGCTGATATGGAATGATGCAGGCAGGTGGAAACCCCAAGGTGCTTTCTCTTACAGGTTCCATGGAGGGGACACACGGTGGCACAGTAGTAATACATCTGGACCCATAGGAGAAAGGTCCTGAGTTCACATCGTAGGACTTCCCTGAGCACTTAAGACATGCATGCATGCCCATGATCTGGGTAGGTTGAGACTAGGAATGAAATAGTGTGGAGACTGTTGGAATATCTCTTTCTCTCTCTAAAGAAGAAAGAAAACTTTAAAAAAGACTCCATGGAAGCCAAGGTGTAGGGGCAGGGTGAGGGAAACGAATTTAGGCCTTGAATTCCTTGCTTAATTCAGGGCCCTCGGGGCCAGCAGGTGGCATGGTGGTTAGGGTGCTGGAATTCTTACATGGCTGGTCATGGTTTGAGTCCTGGACCTGGCGGCTTGCTTTCTCACTCTCCCTCTCTCTGCCCTTCTCTGGCAAAACTCATGTAAAAAATAATATTAACAATAATAATAGTAAATAAATAATTCTTTAAAAAAAATTCAGGGCCCTGTGGATATACCAGTGTTTCCCTACCTATCCCCACTATGTAATTATGTGGCAGTGCTGTTGTTACCATCATTAACTTAGAGGTGAGAAAGCATACTCAGAGAGTTGAAGAGCCTTCCTCAGGGCAGGTGGTGGGGCAGAGGCTGAACTTTGGGGTTGTCTGACTGCAGAGCCCCGGCTCTTCTGAATGCACTGCAATACCCTTTAGCCTCTCCTTTACCATTTTTTACTAGTTTCACAGAATTAGATCTTTTCTTCCCAAGTATTTCTTTGTACCTTCTTCCCCCGACCTGCCTGCCTTCAAGAATAACTGGTGGGAGGGAAGGTTTAAGTACCATTGTCCTGAAGCTCAAAGTAACCACAGAGCATCAGCTTGGTTACGGACCCTGCTAGAAACCTCTTTTGATACCTAGCTGGGGTTTAAGGAAAAAAATCACGAAATAGTGCAATAAATTTTTATCTTATCATATTCCATTTATGTTCCTCGCAGTTGTCAAGAATCTAAAAACCCTCGATGCTTTAGTTACACTAATTACTTTTTAATTGCACAGTCTTAAATAACCTGACAGCAGTACAGGGTTCTGTGTAAACCCACCACTGCCTAAAAATGCTTACAAAATGTCCTTCCCTTTCAGCACCCCCAGTAAATGCTTCCTGTTCCTCACTCTACTGAGTTGTGTGGTGGGAAATAATTTCAAAATTAACATATAAAAGAAAATTTAATGAAGGCATTGTTCACCCTGGCCCTGTAAGTGACACTAATGCAGTATTCTGTCAAAAATAACTCAAATTGGGGCCAGCAGATGGCATAGTGGTTATGTTGCTGAACTCCCACATGGCTGACTGTGGTTCAATTCCTGGACCCGGTGGCTTGAAACTCATGGTGAGCATGTGTGCTTGTGTGCCCAAGATCCCAAGAAGAGAATGGAAGAGAAGGGACTGCAGCGTGGCCACCCCTCCTGGGGGGATGATTTCTCACTTTCTCTCTCATTGTCTCAGTATCTTTTTCTCTCTTTGGCAAGTGCATGTGCCCTAAGGCAAAAAAAACCTCTAAAAAAAAAAACAAACCCTCAAATTGAAACCAGAATCCCATAAACAAGTGACATTTCATTGTAAGATAGTTTTTTTTTAAAATACATTTTTATTTCTTCCTCTTCAATTTGATGAGAGAGAGAGAGACAGAGAAAGTCAGTCTCCAGGTCCAGGACTCAAACCACAGTGGGCCATGTGGGAGTCCAGTACCTTAACCACCACATGACCTGCTGGGCCCCCAAAATACAGTGTTAAAATACAGTCATAATCCTCTCTGGAGTTCAGATAGCCTTACTGAAAGCCTTTATCAGAAAGCTAACTTAGGAACTAGTGAGTCTGAAAATAATAATAATTTTAAAATAGGAAGCTCTCCTGGATCTAAAGGTGCAACGTCAGCAGGTATGGATGGGCTCTACTGACACTTTGGTCAGAGGCTGCTACTATTCTGAGAGTCTGGGTGGACTTGTTTATTTGTCCTGGGTCCATTGTCACAGGAAATAAAGCACTGGCTTCAACTTTCAACTAAGCTGACACTCATGCTCTTGAGACCCTTTGCCAGCATAGGGGAGATGGACGTCTTGGGAGGTGACATGCACTGTGTGATGTTTATTGCTCTCATCCCTTGAATCTTGCCAGTTCACTGGACACCATCCTTGACAATTGTCAATGGTGTGGCAGCATCATGGCCCTGGGCACGACTGTGAAGTAGGGGAAAGGGCTTGGGGGGTCTGGGAAAGTGTCTTGGGAGTTCTCTCTTCCTCTGTCTTTCCTGGCCCTCCGCCCAAATTTTAGGAGTACCCCCTTCCCTCCTTTCTATTTCTCTAGAACCCCAGAGCTGCCTTTGTTTGTTTATCTCGTATATGAGAGAGAGATGGGCATTCTTAACTGGACCCTCACACAGGGGTCTGCTCTCAGGCAGCTGGGATCAGGGGCATGTGCCTGGTGTGCACAGGGAGACCTCTAGACACGAACCTGGGACCCGTCCATGAGATCTCAGCACCAGGAAGCATTGCGGTACTGCTGGGCCACTGCTGCTGGCCGGGCTGCCTTCCCACTGCTAGGGAGGCCTGCCTTCTGTGAGGCTCTGTGTTCCTGAATCAGCCTCCTTCACCACCCTCCTGTTGAAACAGAATCCTCTTTTCCTCCGGTCTAAGCAGGGAGGGAAGCAGGCTAATAAAATGATGTATTCCATATTCCAATAAAAATAACTAGTAGGTTTAATCATCCTAATTGGCACTTGAATAAAATTTGCTCTTGAATATGTGCTGAGATCCAACATGGGCGGCATTTTTGAACACAACTTTGTGATCTGTTGCTGGTGCTAGGAAGCGGTAAGGACCTGGGATTTCACTACCGAAGTATTATCATCACTCTGTAGTATCTACCTTTGCACAACGGGGAGGCTAGTTCTCTACACGCAGCATGACTGCAAGGCCAAGGAAACTATGGCTGTAGTCTGTAGGGAGCCTGGTGGCTGGCTTCCTCCTTGGAGAAGTCAAGGAGGAATGTGTTCTTTCCACTTCCTGTTGCCCACCAATTGATAGCTGTTCCACAAATTCAAAGGTGATGTCATTCTGGGGTCAGTTTAAATTGGAATCCTGTATGTTGATCAGCCTCTATTTTTAAGCAACTTCTGAGGAGACCAGAGTATTTAAAAGGCTTAAAAACAGGGCCAGCAGGTGGCATGGAGGTAAAAGTGGCTTGATCTGTCATGGCCAACTAAGTGGGTAGAGTCCAGGACCCAGCACCTTGAGATCACACTGGGTGTGTTTTTGTGCATGCCCAAGATTCTGAGAAGGGAATGGAGGAGAAGGGATTGTGATATGGCCAATCTCCCTGTGTGGTGATTTCTACTCACCTCTCCCGGTGAGCACACCACCTTAAAGCAAAAACACTATAAAACAAGAAAAGGCTCAAAAGCAGGATGCGGGGGAGGGGGGCTCACCCTGTGTTTTCTTTGAGATAGAAAGTTTGGCAGCTTAATTCCCTTCAAAGGGGGCAAATTTTTGTTGTCTGTTGCCTTTCAGCATTTTGAGAAGCAGCTAGAGAGGCGTTTGGCTGGCAGGTGTGGAACGGAATTGTTGGTCTGGCTAATGGGCATGGCAGTTCTATGGAGTGATGCAGCCTGGAGATCTCCCTCTGCCACCTCCCCCACCCCCACTCCAGTCTGAGCTTCCACAGGCAGGGTGTTTCCCTGAGCCTCCTCCTCAGGCCGGGCTTTTCATGTGTGAGAAAGTGTAGTGCTTCCCCACCCTTCCAAAGAGGGCTCCTAGTACAGACCAAAACTAACTGGAGGTGCCCTGTAGGGTCCCCGATGCTGATGAAAACAGTCGGCCAGCTTCACAGTCTTAATTCAACCCTGAGCTGTTGCTTCTTCTTCTTTTTTTTTTTTTATTCTTTCTCACTTTTCCACTTTCCCGCTGTCTCAAATGAGTGCAGTGACCCTCTGACGAGTTATCATTATTTATTTTTAGATAAAATTTTGCTATAGGTCACGTGTGCTTGCCAGAGAGACAGAGAGAGAGAGAGAGAGAGAGAGAGAGAGAGAGAGAAAGCGAGAAATCATCTCCTGTGTGTGTGTGTGTGTGTGTGGGGTGGATGGCCATGTCACAATCCCTTCTCCTTCATTCTCCTCACAGGATTTTGGGCATGCATGCACATGCACCCAGCATGAGTTTTAACACCAGGTCTGGGACTCGAACTGCTGTTGACTACATGGGAGTCCAACGATGTAACCATTATGCCATCTGCTGGTCCCAATCTGAGCTTCTTAGAAGGAAGAAAAAGTGCTACAAAAAACCAACAGGCACTTGGCTAGGCAAATGTCCCAAAGTACTCTGTGATCAAAAAATAGAATAAGCTTTGTTTAAAGCCGAGATTAAAAACAAAACAAGCAAAAGCAAAAAAGCAAACTGGCACTGCATCATTCCTAAGGTAGCCAGCTGAGAAGATGGAGAGAGTGATCAGCACAGGGAGACACACAGCGCCTGAGCCGCAGCGAGCCCTGGGTGTGGGCACTCTGTCATCCCAGAAGATCATGCTGACCTCAAAGAGGGTCAGTAACTACACAGTCGCAGTCCTCTGGGCTGAAGTCTGTTAGAGCTACCTCTGGGCTATGGATCTACAGCGAGCTGATGGCATTTATTAAAAACATTTTGCTACTAAATCTATTCCAAGTTCCATTTTTAATTTGATATTTTTCTTCTTCTTTCTTCTCAAATCAGGGTTAGTGATTCAATTTATTTCTTAAATTGCTAGGGAATGCATTTCTGAGTTTGCAAAGCAGCACCTAACCTTTCCCTTGAACTCAACCAAAGTCATTTATTCATTAGAATAAAAGGACACAAAACCCTCCTGGAAGGTTCATAATTCATATAGTCTAATGGGGGCTAATAGGAAAGTAAAAGTAATGAACACCTAATTAATTATCCATTGCACTTCAGACTAATTCGTGGAAGGTGGTTGTGGAGTAATAGAAAAGCATTAGACTGGGAGTGGGAGAATCTAGTTGCAGTTCCTCTCCATGACCAACAGGTGGTGTGACTGTGGGGCAGCAACACACTCAGAGACGGAGACCTCTGGGTACTCAGTGCAGAGTGAACAGGGCACAGGTAAAGAAAGAAATGGTTAGGGGAGCAATGTTGCAGAATAAAGTACAACGAAGACATACACTAGGAATAGTGGGGTGTGTCATTTGGTTGGGCCTTGTCACAGGCTTAGTGGCCACTAGTACCGGAAATGGTGAGATCTTCAAATATGCTTGTATTTTACAACTCCCTCACTTGGGATCAAAGTGGCCCACCAAGACACCACTTCCCAGTGGGAGAAATCCCCGGTGAAAAACAGAAAGCAGAGCTCTGGAGTTTATCAATCTACTCCGTTCCTGCTGTGGTCTCTGCTATTATTACAGAGTGGCCTACCAAGACGGCCCCACGGGTAGCGATGACACTACGCTCCAGCAGGCTGACCTATGGAGGAAGGTTCCGGTTCATGTCCAGAGACCTTTCAAACATTCTGAGTATGTATGTGCTCACGAGCTGGGGCTGGGTATAGCTGCCAGTGGATTATGGCATGAAGACGCTGTTGGGGGTGCATGTCTTTATCTCTCAGTCATGAAGAAATAGATGAAAACAAACCAAAAAATAAACAAACAAACAAAACTTCGAAGGTGCCACTGCCAACACCGCTAGAATCTAGGTAACTGAGCACAGTTCCTCTCACATCCAACTGGAGAACTGTGGATTCTCTACGCCTTCTGAAGCAGTTTCTTCAGCCCTGGCTGGGTCAGCAGTGTTTCTCAGGCTTCTCTGCCAATGCAGCCTTCTGCTATTTATTTCATCTAGCCTGCTAAATATGACCTCTGGGTTCTGGCTTCCCACACAGTAACTCCTCGACTATTGCTCTGAGTCACCCATTCTCTGCCTATCTCATGTCATCCTGGGGAGAGATCAGCTACATAGACGATTGAAATGAATGTCCCTAAATTCCTGACCAAGTCAGATACTCATCATCATACAGAAATAGAGGGGTCAGCTCCATTTGCCACCAACATAGACCCTCTGCCTTTGCTCTGGATTTTGGAAAGATGCTGAGGACCATACCGCAAAGACTTAAAGATATGCTCGCCTTATTTACTGTTGCCAATGGCACAGAATAATCCTTTACATATCTTTCCAGGCCGATATTTCCAATGAGTCATCAGCGAATGAAGGTCTATGGAGCACTCGTCTAGTTATTAGCAACTGACAAAGCTGGTCTCTTATACCAGGCGCGGCAACTTCTAAATTCCCTGGTGTACTGGTAAGCAAAATGCAACAGAACCGATAGAGGTCTCCCTCATTCTTCTGCGTGGGAAGGGTGGGTCAGACATGATGCTTTAGTACAGATGCATCCAGTCATACCCTCAGCATCATGGAATGACAGCCTTAAGACTGGGGGAGCTTCTCCGAGCAAATATACTCGTTTAGAAATTGCCAGAATTCAAGTCTGCTCAGGTTGCTCATCTGAGAGAGTGTCAATCCCCTGAAAAAAATTGCTGTTCAAGTTTTCAAATGCAAATAGGGTTGAGAGAGTTGCTGCAGGTTAGGCCAAGAAAAGAAAAAAAAAAGAAATCAAGTACCATTCAAAGCCATTCCTGAAATTTAGATATAGCGGACAGGAATGGTATCTTGAGATTTCCATAAAGTTTTGGGTCTTTAAAATCCACAGACTGTGAGTTCAGAATAGAGCAATTGTGTGCCAGGAACTCAGACTGCTTCCATGAAAGAAAAAAGCAGCTCCATTGGGATTTTTCTGATTTGAGTCTCCACAATTGAAATTTGACAACAAGAACTGTCAACAAGGAATCCGCACAGTCGAAATTGACATCACATGGAAGCGTCTGGGTCTGATGCTATGGATAGCGTCAGCCGCTGTGCTAAAACTGGGTTACAAGCTTTCTGCCTGGGTTTCAGAAATTTTTCTAAAACTGGGAGGTTGGTTTCCTAAGTATCTAGGGAACTTCGGCTTACCTGACTTTTGATAGAGCAACCTTTTTTTTTGGCTACAGAAAAACAACCCGGAAAACTTGTAATTGCTTGTCTCAGATGCTCAGATTAGAGTGGGTCAGGCTGGTCAGTAGTGTGGAGGTTAAAGCAACTGGATCCCACATGGCTGACTGTGATTCAAGTCCTGTACCCGGTAGCTTGAGAAACATGCCAGAGGTATGTATGTGCATACCCCAACTGCTGAATGGAGGAGAAGGGACTGTGGTGTGGCCATCCTCCTGAGGGAGGGATCTCTCTCTCTTTCTCTCCCCCCTGCCCAGCAAACACATGCACCCTATAGGAAAAAAAAGAGAGTGGGTCCAGGCGAGAGGGCACTCCAGAAAACAGACAGAATTCACCAAGAGTGATCACCTCATTTCCCCTTTCTACACTTTTTTTTTTTTTTTTTGAGAGGTTTTTGCTATAGGGGATGTGCGCTCGCCAGACAGAGAGAGACAGAGAGATTGGGGGGATTGGCCATGCTGCAATCCCTTCTCCTCCATTCTCCTCTTGGGATCTTGGGCACGCATGCACATGCGCCCGGCGTGAGTTTAAGCCACCGGGTCCAGGACGCGAACTGCAGTCGACTACATGGGAGTCCAGTGACATAACCACTATGCTAACTGCTGGTCCCTTCCCCTTTCTACACTTTATCAGTTAAAAAGATGTAGAATAAAACACATTGGCATCTGGGGTTTTGTGAAGAGAAGCCAGTCCCTTTTACATTTATGCAAGTGGGAGTGGCTCACCACCCTCCTTCCCCCCAGAGCGGTCTGGCTTAGAGTTGGGGGACTCTGTTGTCTTCACTGGGAAAGGAACTCTGTAAGACTTTTTCTTTAAAATGCAACTCAGTGTCAGTGTCCGCACTTAGGATCAGAGCCCACAGGCCGCTCCCACTGTGAGTCTGAAGTCACAGCACGGCTAGGGCTTCTTTTCTAATGTTTCTCCTAAGAAAACAATATAGTTGAAGCTCTCTCTGCTACTTTAGTAATTGGGAATTAAATGCAGTCACAGAATACAAAAAGTCCGAGAATGAGTTCTTGCATCAGCCAGCCATTATGTGCATAGGAAGAAAGGACACACATGTATCTCTGGAGAAACAGAAGACCAATGTCTCCTCTAGCCCTTGACCTACAGCGTTTCCTCTCTGCTGCAGGAGTAATGATGCCTTTTCATTGTATAAGCACTTGTGTTTTTTTTTTTTTTTTTGTTTCAGGGTTCTCTAGATCGAAAGGACCTGCCAGACAGTAAGTGGTCACAGTCTGTTAGAGAAGGCACCAGGAGAAAAAGTGAAACCTAAATATGTATAGGATTCCCGGAACAAGGCTCTGCTCCCCCAAACGGTGCCTTTCTGTGCGTCCGTGTGTGTCTGCAGCGATGTGTGGGCAGCGTGAAGATGTGGTACGGCTGTGATTAAAGTGGGGGATGTGTTGCATGATGTGAGGCTGAGGATTTTGGTTCACATACTCAGACCTGGGGTCTGAGGTCTAAACGAAAGGGAGGTGTGGTACCCACCTTATTGGTTGCATCGATAAATTTGACTCCTTTATATGAGACGGAAAGAATAATAGTAGGGACCTTCTTCATTTGCTCTGTAGACTTCTGAAATTAAAATTAGAAAGCTGTTAGAGCTGTTTGTGTTGCATGGCAACTGAAGCACATAATTTTTCCTCTTGAAAGACAAAAATGAGCTCAAGATAAAAACAACACACACACACACACAAAATACACACTGCACATTCTGATTTAAATGTTTGTCTCTCTTCTCTTGGGCTTGGCTATACTTTGGATTTATAAAGTATATCTGTCTGAGCCTTGAGGATCTAAAATGAGTATGTTCCGCTGTCTCATGAAGGTGAAGGAGTGACTCCTTTTCCCTGACTCCACAAGGAGAATGGAAAATGAAGAGCTCTGTTGCCTACTAGAGTTTCAAGTGACCATTCCTTTCACGAGAAGCAAACCATGCCAGATTGAACTCCAAAAGTGTGTTCCACATGAACTAAATATATGCCGCCCCCTTTTTCCTTAGCCACCCTCATTCCTCACGGCACAGGGAATGTTTGGATATGTCCTTAACGTAGGGATATACAATACATCGCTGCGAATCTTTCTTGCATCCAGCCAAATCCACAAAAGCTACTATTGTAGTTGCAGCAGACTCACTTGTGACCATATAGGGTATGGTACTGCACTGTGACAATGAAGCCTTCCGGGAGCAATCTGTAGGTTGAGTCATAGCAAACATGCCGGACAGTCTGGGTAACCTACTTTATCATTAGAGATGCCTAATTCCCCTAGGCTGAGTTTGTCTGATAGATGTTCACACTGGCTTAATGTGCTTAGACTTTGCAGCTTCTACAGTTTTGGCCACCTGCAAAAGTTTCTCTGTAATTTAGTGCATGCCTTTTCTGGTTAGTTTTGTCATTCATCACGAGTCAGCAGCCGCCTGTTTGCTTCATTTCCTTCTATGTATACTCTTAGTAATCACATGACACATCAAGAAGAACCTACCTGACAGTTAGCCTGATGGGTTTTCCAGAAAAATCAGGTGGGAACATAAAGGGAGAGAAAAATACATAAGAGGTGAAGAGAATGGAACCTATTTCAATAACTCACCAACAGCATAAATTCATTAAAAAAATAACTGATTGCCACAAAAGGAGAAGCAGCTTTACGAATATATGTAAATGCAGTGAAACTGTGATTTTAGAAATTGCTGCAGGCTTTCATAGACCTCCCCCCCCCCATCTCTGCTTTTCTTTTTCTGTTTCTTCATCATTTTGTTTACTGCTCTACCACGTCCTAGGATCGACACGCAAGGACCTTCCGCTTTGAGCTCTCGACAACCAGCTGCCTTGTGTATATTAAGGCGTCAGGAAAAAATATGAACTTTCTTGATTTCTTCTTTATGTTACCCAATTTTCCATTTTTATATTCTGAAATGTGACCGGAATGAAAAGTTTTTAATTAGACAGTGTGAATGAAACTCATTAAACTCAAAATGAGCATTTTTTTTGCATCTTTCACTTGAGCCACCGAAAGCGTATTTCACATTTTCCTGATTGTTCTGACGTATCTTTTTGAAAGCTACTATACCTGTTGTTTCAAAGACAATGAAAATGAATTACTGAGTGTTATTATTTAATATTTATTGTTTTTTACAGTATATTAAAAAGCAGTTCTCTTGAAGTGCTTTAAAACTAGTTTTAAAATTCCCCAGACTTGTCAGTTTTCTTTTGATTGTCAAAAAGAGATATTAAAGATAAAATATAAGGTTAGATACTTTTATCTTTTTCTTTCTTTCTTTCTTTCTTTTTTTTTTTTGCTATAGGATGTGTGCACTTACCAGAGAGAGAGAGAGAGAGAGAGAGAGAGAGAGAGAGAGAGAGAGAGAAAGCAACGTGCCCTTTAAAATTCCCCAGACTTGTCAGTTTTCTTTTGATTGTCAAAAAGAGATATTAAAGATAAAATATAAGGTTAGATACTTTTATCTTTTTCTTTCTTTCTTTCTTTCTTTTTTTTTTTTGCTATAGGATGTGTGCACTTACCAGAGAGAGAGAGAGAGAGAGAGAGAGAGAGAGAGAGAGAGAGAGAGAAAGTGAGAAAGCAAGTTGCCAGTTTGGGGACTCAAACTGCGGTTGGCCATGTGAGAGTCTAGTGCTCTTAACCAACATGCCACCTGCTGGCCCCCCAATTACTTCTTAAAGATGTACAAGGCTAGAAGAAATATGCAGCATGTTCATTTCAAGGCAAAGCAGTGGCTGAACTCTGTAAAGAGAGGGCCGGGCCAGAGCAGGTAGTAGTTTGGCCAAATGGATATGTATGTGAAGAATCCTCAGCAAAGCATAACCATCATGACCATGGGTCTCAATAAGTCACCTCTTTTATCTTGCCATGAATACATTCTCTTGGACAGATCTACCTGTAACATGAAACAATATATAGCTAACATAAAGACAAAAATATCAACATTTTTTGTTATTTATTACATTAATAAAAACTCATTTGTTATTCATCTAGCAATTTGAGCATTTATATGAGGTAGCCCACTGTGCTTGCTCATCACTGGAAAAGCTGAGTCTACTAAAAATATGTCAAACAGACTTCGAATTGCGTACAAACGCCAGTCTGCTGAAAGTGATTGCTTGAAGTGCTGTGTTGAGAAGGATTCTGAGCCTGTGTTTGGGTTCAGAGAGGAAGAAAGGGAGCAAGAGGCAGCACTGGAGCCACATGTGGCCAACTGTGACCTGGTCTGATATAAAGAGCAGCTATAATACAAAGCTGGCAAGTGCAACAATAGAGAAGGGACAGGGCAACTTCAGAACAGAGCCTCATTTTGCATGAGAGTAGAGCAAGTCTCTATGCATTCAACAAACACTGATTACCTGCTAGACATGATTGAGCTGGCCCTTAAAAAAATGAATGGGAATCTTCCAGGTGGCAGATAAGTGCGAAAAAGAGCTGTTTTAGCAGCAGAGCAAGCACACATATGCACATGGGCCTGGAAATGAGAAATAATGTGGGTTTGGGTAACTAGTGAGAGGAGGGTAGAACCGTAGGTTTGGAAGGTTGTGACCTACTTTGTCAAGTTAGGATCCATAGGAAGCTTCTATGCAGCAAGTGAAGCAATTGGATCCATGTTGTTAAAGAGTAGTTCTGGTGGCTGCGTGGAGGAGGGACTGCAACAGTGAGAGGCAGGATGCAAGGAGGTAGGAAACTGTTGTACAAATTTAAAGAAGAAACCCTTAGCTGGGCTGAAGGAGAGGCACTGAGCGGGAGGGGGGGCCACAGTGCCCAGGAAGAAGGAAGAGGCTCTGTGTACAGATCCACCATAGGAGATGAATGAGTGGGAGAATGTCATAGATGAAGGAGCCATTAACTGTTTCAGGAACCCTGGAGGGGAACGTGCTTTGGCATAAACAACGGACATGCTTTCGCATTTGCTTAGTTTGATGATCAGGTGGAGATGTCCAGTAGGGAATTAGAAATGAGAACCTGATCTGGAAGTCCTGCCACACTGAGGAGTGGCTGAGGAGACAAGAGCAGATGAGGGCGTTCAAGACATGAGCATTTCAGAGAGGGCTGAAGGTCACATGCCAGGGAACAATGAATTCTCAAGGGGTAGGACAGACACAAGAGCCAGTGAAGGAACCTGAAGTACAACTGGAAGATGCCCATAGTGCAGAGTCACAGAGGCTGAAAAGGAGACTGCTTAGAAGGTAGGAGCAGGGACCCATACCATAAGGATGGAACAGGATGGAAAAAGTGTGCCTATGGCACACACAGAGCTGCTACTGCTACTGAGTAAAGCCCTGGGCTTTAGCAATGAAAAAATTTTGCTGCAGATTTAATGAATTTATTTAAGTTTTCTTTTTAAGAGATTTTAACTTTATTTATTATTATTAATATTATTTTATTTGACCAGAGAGAGACAGGGAAGACAGAGGGAAAGTAATCCACCAGATCTGGGACTTGAACTGTGGTCATCTATGTGGGAGTCCAGCTCCCTAATTGCCATGCCACTTGCCGGTCTCTATTTAAGGTTTTTGCCATAGGATGTGTGCGTGGACTCACTGAAGAGAGAGAAAATGAGAAAGCCAGGGAGGAAACCACACTGCAATCCCTTCTTCTCCATTCTCCACTTGGGATTTTGGGCACACATGCCCATGTACCCGGCATAAATTTCAAGCTGCCAGGTATGGGACTTGAACCTTGGGTCAGCTGTGTGGGAGTCCAGCACCTTACTACTATGCCACCTGCTGGCCCCATTGAAGATTTTAAGAGCAGCTTCAGCGGAGTGTTGGCAGCAGAAAGAGAACACACAATGAGCTGCACAATGGATGTCAGTGAAAAGGAAGGGAGAGCTGGAGCCATGGAGAGGTCAGGGCGCACTCTCTCAGGCTGCCATGAAAGCATCATGATATAAAGAGCAGCTATAATACAAAGCTGGCAAGTGCAACAATAGAGAAGGGACAGGGCAACTCCAGAGCAGTGAATAGAAGAGCCTCATTTTGCATGAGAGTAGAGCAAGACTCCATTCATTCAACAAACACTGATTGTCTGCTAGACATGATTGAGCTGGCCCTTAAAAAATGAATGGGAATCTTCCAGGTGGCAGATAAGTGCGAAAAAGGGCTGTTTTAGCAGCAGAACAAGCACACATACGCACACGGGCCTGGAAATGAGAAATAATGTGGGTTTGGGTAACTGGTGAGAGGAGGGTAGGATAGTAGGTTTGCTGATTTCTGCCAGGATGCGAAGATTCCAGATCAGATGCTCAACCAAGCTGAACAAAGAGAGGAAAAGATGCAGGATGATAATTTCTTTACTGTTTCCTGGTCCCCACAGTCCTGCTCCCCGCACTGGAGGCCGCATGGGATGTCCACTGGAGGCCGCGTGGGATGTCTGCTGCAGGCCGTCCAGGGGCCTGTGTGAATGACAGTGCTGGGTGTGGCTACGCGTTTTACCCTAGAGCTCGAACTGGACTTCTCCTGCCATTGAGTCCCTTGACAAGAAGATGATGGATCCTGGCCAGCCACAGAGTTCAAAGGGATGGTGGGAGGTCTTTGAGGTAAGGTTCCTTCTTTAAGGGATTACGCTCTCCGTAAAAGATAAAAAAAAAAAACCCAACTCCTTTGTAGGGGATTTTCTGAATCCCCTAAACTTTGTACTTTGACAGAGCTTTCAAAGAAGCCTTTTCATACATAATTTGAATGAAAGATGAAAATGCATAGAAAGAAAGCAAATATACTGAGTCTTCAGGGAGTCTAGTAAGGAAGGCAAGAAATCCAATAAGCGCCCACTTCATTTCATGAAGGCTTTACAGATACGAAAATGTGAGCACGAAGCTTCAGTCCAGTCTTGGCAGTCTTAAGTCCCGCCGTCCCTGTTTTTATGCCACGGTTGTGATCACCATTTGCCTTCCCAGTGAAAAGGCCGCCTTCTGAACATCCCTGCCTAAGCCACAGAACACGCACTCTCAGGCAGTGCCAGCTTCCATGACTGAGCTGCACGCTTTGATGGGTGTCTGTATAATTAATACACTTATGCTAAAAAGTCAAGCCTTATTTATTTGTGTAAACAGAATTCTCTTCTTCAGGCCTTCTTTCCCAGTAATATGCTCAGGGCAGACTTCATGCTCAGGTTGTCTTTTGTGTCTATTGATAAGTTTTTAGAGTTTTTTTAATTTTTATTTATTTTTTTTAATATTGTGTGTGAACTTGTTGGAGAGGGAGACAGAGACAGTGAGAGCGAAAGTGAGTAATGACTTCCCCCCTCCCCCCAGGGCAATCTCTTCTCCTCTATTCTCCTTTTGGGATCTTGGGCATGCACACAAAACCTCCTGGCATAATTTTCAAGCCACTGGGTCTGGGACTCAAACCATGGTCAGCCTTGTGACAGTCCAGTAATGTGACCACTACACCATCTGCTGGGTCCCCAGTAGTTGCTTTTCCTTATGCCATGCTCTTTGGGAATTTCTGAGGTTTCCAGAGTTCTCAAATCTCCTCCCCTTCAGTGCCAGCTCTACGGGAGAGGCTGATTTGCAATGAGGGCCTCTGAGTATCTAAGCAGCTAAATACTCATGGGTAAGGCCTCAAATTAACTTAACCTTTAAGCATCTTGCTCTCCTGAAAAAAGCGTTACAGTGATATTCAACTGCATTTCATTCATAATTTCCCAGACTAATTTTATTATCCCTTTATTGTTTCCAAGAGAAGCAACATTTAGTTGTATGGAGATGTTAATTTTCTAAACCTAAAATAAAATGTCACCTCTGAATCTTAAATTCAAAGGCAGTCTTACATTTAAGCACTTGGGTTTATATTGTCTATAATTGTTAAATTGAATGGGATCACAATTTCTTATCTAGAGGTGGCCACTTGAAATTATTTTTTCCTAATAAGTAAACTCATGAATACTTGTAGAGCATTTTGAGAAAGGAGAAATTGTTGGAATCACCAAAAAAAAAAAAAGAAGTATCTTCCTTCTTTTTCTCCTTTTCTTTTTAGTTTTTCCTCCCCATAGGGCATGTGCACTTGCCAGAGAAAGAGAGTGAGGGAAAGTGAGAAATCACCCCTAGAGTGGATGGCCACACCCCAATCCCTCTTCCTCCATTTTCCTCCTGAGTTTCTGAGCACGCATGTACATGTGCCTGGCATGATCTTCAAGCTGTCAGGTCTAGGATTTGAACCGTGGTCTGCCATGTGGGAATTCAGTGCCTTTACCATCATGCTACTTGCTACCCTCCCTTTCTCTTTTTCATTTTAAATTATGAACTACTTGGTATCAGGTCAGAAATCACTACTGGTACTTTGATTCTAGTCTTGAAGCAGATGCTGAAAAGAGATAGTTTCTTATTTCAGAGTGAGATTGTCAGATCACAGGGTACAACTTTCCTGAGTATGAGTGAGAGCCGGGAATGACGGGGGGCACTTCAGTTGTGAGCTGGCTTGCTGGGTTTGAGTCTGGGGTGATGTTTATGTTCCCAGGAAGAATCATTCGTGCCCCACCAAAACAGAAAGGAGAAAGACTGAGGCCCAGTCCATGGGGTGTCATGGATCCCATGGCCTCATAATACCTTGACCACTTCCGGTGTATGTGAAGCACAGACCCGGAAGAGATTTCAGAAAGGTCTACCACCATCTAACTTATAGAATATGTTTAACCTACCCATGGTACCCTGAGAATGCTTTCTAGTTAGATACTCAGTGCTGAGTCATAACTATTAATTTTGCCATATAATATTTTCTTTAGTTTTAAAGCTTAATTATTATATTCAGTCTCAACCATAAATTAAAATAGGATCAAATAAATATGTTTGGTAATTGACCCTAAATGACTTTCAGATGATTAAAACAATATAGAAAACAAGCATTATTGTGGAGATTCTGTATACAACAAAACTAGCTCCATCGTGGGACTCGTAAGATGTTACAAAGCAGTGCTGGAAAATGAATTCTCAGCCTTTGGAACTCAGTCTAAGGGTCCCTTTCTGGGGAAAGGTGTCCTTCGCCTCCCTGGCTGACAGATGGCTTTCCTCTTGTTCCAGACTCTGCACTCCTCGGGTCCACTGTTGGGGGTCCTGGGGAGGTCTGTTTCCATCACTGCTCTGAGAGCTCCTGAGGACTGTCCACACTTTCATGATTTGCCTGCTTCATTTTGACTGGCACAAAGTCTGAGGTTGGACTTTGGCTACATAACAGCGATTTCATAGGATTCAACTAATGGCTGCTGAAATCCATGACTGCTAAAGAATCCATAAAAGTGACACTATAAAGACCACAGTGCCAGCCTCTCAACACTGAGAACTCAGTCAACTTTTCAGAGAGCACCTAGAAGCCTCGGAGAGCTTTGAGGAGGTCCATGGATGTGATTAGAGGGTTACTAAGAGACGCCTGTGGAGTGGAGAGAGCTTCCAAGATTCCGTGATTTTTCAGCCTAAGCAGTAAAGGGGGTCAGTAGGTGTTACAGCGGGAATGTAACTGAACCCACACAGAAAAGGTCCTGGGGCCTTCCTGAGCATGCTGGGTGTGTGAAGCTAGGATCTGGGGTGCCTGGTACTGGGGTCTGATTGTAGCATAAAGACCCCATTGGGGGGGTGCCTGTCTGAGTTTCTGTTTCTCTCTCATGGAATAAATAAATAAATACACTTAAAAAAAAAAAGGAGTGAAGGTTAGGTCTTTACTTTGTTTCCTCTTTATTCACGACAGAGCATGTGTGTGTACATAGTGGGTGCAGGGAGGGAGACAGAGACAGAGAGACAGAGAGATAGAGAGATAGAGATAGAGAGAGAGAGAGGAGAACTCTTCACAGGGCCTGGTCACATTGAGACCCCCTTCCTTCAGTCCTTCATTCCTTCAGATTCTGGGCACTTAGGTGCATGCCGGGTGTGCTTCCGGCTGGCTGGGCCAGATACTCGAATCCTAGTCACCATGAGGGATCTGGCTTCTTCTGAGCAGTACGTTCCTGCTGTGTCACAGAGCTGGCCCAGAGTTGTTTTTGCAACAAGGAAATGGCTCAAAGTGCAAGCATTGAGATAGGAAGGAAAGGATCCTTGAGAGGGTGCAATGATTTCTAGGGGCAGCTGGGAAGGTTCTCCCTCTGGATGTCTTTAAAAATAGTTTGGGCTCTCATCTGTCACTAATGACTTGGGGAAGGTCTAATTTGACTGAGAAATGAGGCTAAATGACCTCTCAAGGGCTTTTTTGGTCCTAACCACTCTGGCACAAAAGCTGAAAGCATGCAAAACTTAACTAGGGCCACATGACAAGGACAGATAGTGGGCAAGAGATCACACAGACTGCTCCCCCAGTATTCGATGTGACTGTTGTACTGCCCATGTGACTACAAACTCCGGACAGAGTCCGGGCACCTGCTTCCATTCCTCTAGCCCTGGCTAGCGTCCAGGCACAGTGGCAGAATGACTGCACCCAGTAACAGTCACCTCACAGTAGTTGTAATGGCATGCTCAGTAGACCAAAGTCAAACTTTGGATGGTATCTGAATCCCATAGAGGACTTGGTAAATAGCAGCTCTCTGGGGGCTGGCTCCACAACACAGTGGTAATACACTGCTAGGAACTTGGGTACTGCATGGTGACAGCCATTTGAATCCCTAACCTGGTTGGTATGGGACATGCCAAGCCTATGCACGAGTGCCCAGGATCTGGACTGGAGGACTGGGAGAAGAGGATTGTGGTGTGACCAGACCCTGCACAGGGTGTTCATTTCATTCCTTCACTCTCATTTCCTCGTGCACACAGTTTATCGTGAATAAAGACAAAAATGTAAATACTAGACTGTTGGGCCCCACTCCCAGAGTTTCTGATTCCATTATCTGAGGTGGGGCTAAGGATCTGCAATTCCAACATGTTTCCAGATGCAGCTGCTGCTGCATGCCACGCTCTGGGCACCACGGCTTTAAAAATGCAGTTGATCAGTTTGATTGAAAGTCCCTGTCAGAACCTTCTCTGCTGCTGTGCATGTAAACTCGGTTGTGCTGCATCCTACATTAATTCAGAGAGGAGCCAGTTTATCAAAACATACTGTGCTGCTCTTGACAAGTGATTTCCAAAAATCCTTAGTTAGCAGTTAGCTACAGCTCTTGGTCTTGAGAGCAATTAACAAGCATTATTTAATTTTTCCATGGTTTCTTAGAGATGATGAATGTCTACAACATTCTTCACAGAAAATAAAGAGTTCCCAGTCATACAGACAGACTGTGCAGTTACATCTAGAACAGATGCTGATGAGATAGAGTTGACAAGACCAGGGGTCTTGTTGAAGATGTATGGGTTCTCATAAACACTGTCCCAGACCCCCTCAACTAGGAACACATCCAAGATACCAAGTACGTGCCACCGAGAGAAGCAACACGGCCACATCAACATGTGCTTGTAGGCATAGCCTCTGCGGCAGTGCCTCCTCTATGCAATGGGTCTGCGAATATAGCATCTACTGATACATTGTAGAGCCGTTGGGAAAATTAATCCAGTGCCTCATATGAAGTAAACCCCAGTGTCAATGTATTTTTAGCTCGTACTGTTATTCTGAGGATGGATGCTCTCACTTAGAAAGTCTCTTTCCATACCACATGTTCTCACTCCTATGTGGAGGCTAAAACAATTGACCTTGAGCTGGCTGGGGTGGGGGGTGATGGTTAGGTGACTGGATACCACATGGCCGACTATATGGTTCGAGTCCTGGACCTGATGGCTTGAGAATATGCAGGATGTGTGTGTGTGTGTGTGTGTGTGTGTGTGTGTGTGTGTGTGTGTGTGTTTGCCCATATCTTGAAAGGAGAGAGAAAAACAGAGGAGGAGGGATTTTGGCATGACCATTTCCCATAGGGAGTGCTTTCTTGCTTTCCATCCTCTCTCTCTCTGTGTCTCTCTGATGAGCACATGTATCCTCTGGTGAAATTAAAAAAAAAAAAGTTGACCTCATAAAAGGAGAGGGGAGAACAGCAGTTACTAGAGGACGGTGGGAGATGTTGGTTAGCAGTTACAAAATTACAATTAGATAAGAAGAATTAAATTCTGGTGTTCTGTAGCACAGTAGGGTTACTATAGTTAACAGTAATTTATTGCATATCTCAAGAGGGCTTAGGATTTTAAATGCTCCCAACACAAAGTAATGACAAATGTTTGAGATGATGGATATGCAAATTATCCTGATTTAATCACAACACATTATATTCATGCACTGAAAAACCACACTGTATCCCATAAATATATACAATTACTGTGTCAATTAAACTAATAACAGGCCCAGCCATGACAGTGCATGCTGCTAAGACACTGTGCTCCACAGGCTGAGACCACAAGGGAGGCCCCAGGTTTGATTCCTGGTCCAACCCAAAGACTGGGTTCAATGGTGCAAGCCTGTAAGTTTAGTGACTTGGGAGGCCGAGAAGGTTAGTGACAGTAAGGCCCTGTCTTTTAAAAGATCCCAAAGGACAACAAACAGGAAAAAAGAAAGTCCCTTTCTAAAACACAGTCATCTCACTAGAAAAAGAGGACAGACACAAAATTAAGATCTGTGAATGGGCTGGCTCATGGCCTAGTGGTTAAGGCGGTTGGATCCTACATGGTTGACCATGTTGTTCAAGTCCCAGCCCCAGCCTGTGGTTTGAAAATATGCCACACAGGTGTTACTTGTGTGCTCCAAATTCTGACAGGGTGGAGAAATGGAGGAGGAAGGGATTGTATCATGATCATACTCTATGTGTGGGGGTACTTTCTCTCTCTCTCTCGCTCCCTCTCTCCATGTTTCTCTCTAGTGAGTACACATACCCTCTGGAAAAATTAAAAAATAAAAGATCTGTGAGCATAACTGAGTACCCTCTGGGCCGTATGTTGCAATGGCAGTGAAATGTAGTTGCAACAGGAACATTGAGCAGATCAATATCTGGGCCAATGGTGACTGACTTAACATGTTTAGGAAGAGAGAGCTTAAGACAAATGGGGATTGTCTTATGGAATCTTTCAGTGATGTGGAATAGAGATGGAGCCATATGGGGGGAAATCCAGTAATAAGACCAATACAAACCAAAAAAAAAAAAAAAAAAAGACAAGATGGGATAAGATGGTTGGTACTGTTTACTCATCTATTAGGTATGCCACTAAGAAAACACTCACAAAGGAAAAGGCACACACGTGAGCAACATCAGCCAGCAAGGGGCTAGAAATGTGGCCATTTGCCTGTGCTGCTATTTTCATACGCACACAGCAAAACATTTATGGCTTGAGATCTGTATTCACTATGGGTTGGGCCCTATTTGGAGAAAGATAAAAACCTTGGATCCAACTTTGAAACTCAGGCAATAGAAGTTTTTTTTTTTTTTTAAAGAATTATTTTATTTGAATTTATTATTATCATTATTATTTTCCAGTTTGATCAAAGAGACACAGAGAGAGAGAGAGAGGAAGTGAGAAAGTAAGCCACCAGGTCCAAGACTTGAACCGTGGTCGGCCATGTGGGAGTCCAGTGCCTTTAACCACCATGCCACTTGCAGGCCCCATTTTTTTTTTTTTTTTTTTTTACAGTTGTTTATCAGCTTTTCTCCAGCTTGGTTTCTAAGAGTAACTCCTAAAGTTATTTCTGAAAATGACAATTTCTCACAGAAGGAATTTGTACAAGGACAAAAGAACTAAACATGATTTTAGTGTGTCTCTTTTCATGGAAGATGAAAGGAGCTTTTTCATTTAGTATTTCCATCTAATCCCAAAATCTAACTGTTAAAGAACAAAAACAAAAACAAAACTTTTCAACTCATTCTATTATTTCCTTAAAAGAAAAGACCAGAGAAAAGAGTTTTAAAACACTTCAACTAAGGCACAGATTATTACTTGAAAATCTGTATACATTTGAAAATTCATACTTTAGAAAGTGCTTCCAGATTGAAAGTTTAAGAATCATACAAACTAAGGGAATAGACTCAATAAAAACTATGGTGAAACTTCCCCACCCCTTTGGGGAATAAATGTTCTAAACCAGTAGAAGAGTTGTTTATTCCTGATTTAAAAATATCTTCAGGACGACAGATTTCCACTTTATCCTAGCTGAACACATATTTTTCTTTCTTTCTTTTTAAAGAGTCATTTCCTTGGGCATAAACACCTGTGAATAAAACCTATGGAGTTAGAGAAAGTAAGATTGCAGAGAGGATTAAATTGAATACTATAGCCTAGCTCTTACAGGAGCAGATGTTTCCTAATGATATTTAATTAGCAGAATGATGGAGTACTGTTATTAGTAATTATTAGCAATAATTAAAAACCCTGGGGCAAAATCGGAGCTGGGTGATGGGGTATGTGTAAACTAAGGGAGACAAAATCAAACAGTAGGGCCTCATCTGACCAGAGCAAAGCCCTCCTGCCACCAAGCACTCCATGTCCCTGGACTCTTCGACGTGCGAGTTACTCATCCATAGAAAAACAAAACAAATCCAAACTACTGAAAGGCCAAAGCAACACATTTATTGCTTTGTAAAATTCAGTTCTATAGATACATTATCTAAAAGAGGCAATTCCCAATTCAATTAGGAACAAATTACCTCCTCCACCTCCCCCCCGCAAAAAAAAAAAAAAAAAAAAAAAACCGGCATCTTTTTTTTTTTTTTAGTTTGAAAGATGAGAAAATTTTTTTCCTATTTTTCTCAGATTTTGATCATGCT
>NW_006159512.1:2102963-2108672 GCF_000334495.1 Tupaia belangeri chinensis
AAAAAAAAAAAAAAAAAGACAAGATGGGATAAGATGGTTGGTACTGTTTACTCATCTATTAGGTATGCCACTAAGAAAACACTCACAAAGGAAAAGGCACACACGTGAGCAACATCAGCCAGCAAGGGGCTAGAAATGTGGCCATTTGCCTGTGCTGCTATTTTCATACGCACACAGCAAAACATTTATGGCTTGAGATCTGTATTCACTATGGGTTGGGCCCTATTTGGAGAAAGATAAAAACCTTGGATCCAACTTTGAAACTCAGGCAATAGAAGTTTTTTTTTTTTTTTAAAGAATTATTTTATTTGAATTTATTATTATCATTATTATTTTCCAGTTTGATCAAAGAGACACAGAGAGAGAGAGAGAGGAAGTGAGAAAGTAAGCCACCAGGTCCAAGACTTGAACCGTGGTCGGCCATGTGGGAGTCCAGTGCCTTTAACCACCATGCCACTTGCAGGCCTTTTTTTTTTTTTTTTTTTTTACAGTTGTTTATCAGCTTTTCTCCAGCTTGGTTTCTAAGAGTAACTCCTAAAGTTATTTCTGAAAATGACAATTTCTCACAGAAGGAATTTGTACAAGGACAAAAGAACTAAACATGATTTTAGTGTGTCTCTTTTCATGGAAGATGAAAGGAGCTTTTTCATTTAGTATTTCCATCTAATCCCAAAATCTAACTGTTAAAGAACAAAAACAAAAACAAAACTTTTCAACTCATTCTATTATTTCCTTAAAAGAAAAGACCAGAGAAAAGAGTTTTAAAACACTTCAACTAAGGCACAGATTATTACTTGAAAATCTGTATACATTTGAAAATTCATACTTTAGAAAGTGCTTCCAGATTGAAAGTTTAAGAATCATACAAACTAAGGGAATAGACTCAATAAAAACTATGGTGAAACTTCCCCACCCCTTTGGGGAATAAATGTTCTAAACCAGTAGAAGAGTTGTTTATTCCTGATTTAAAAATATCTTCAGGACGACAGATTTCCACTTTATCCTAGCTGAACACATATTTTTCTTTCTTTCTTTTTAAAGAGTCATTTCCTTGGGCATAAACACCTGTGAATAAAACCTATGGAGTTAGAGAAAGTAAGATTGCAGAGAGGATTAAATTGAATACTATAGCCTAGCTCTTACAGGAGCAGATGTTTCCTAATGATATTTAATTAGCAGAATGATGGAGTACTGTTATTAGTAATTATTAGCAATAATTAAAAACCCTGGGGCAAAATCGGAGCTGGGTGATGGGGTATGTGTAAACTAAGGGAGACAAAATCAAACAGTAGGGCCTCATCTGACCAGAGCAAAGCCCTCCTGCCACCAAGCACTCCATGTCCCTGGACTCTTCGACGTGCGAGTTACTCATCCATAGAAAAACAAAACAAATCCAAACTACTGAAAGGCCAAAGCAACACATTTATTGCTTTGTAAAATTCAGTTCTATAGATACATTATCTAAAAGAGGCAATTCCCAATTCAATTAGGAACAAATTACCTCCTCCAACTCCCCCCCGCAAAAAAAAAAAAAAAAAAAAAAAAACCTGCAAAATTGCATACACTATCATATTAAGCTTCCTTTATTCATTCTTTCTCCCTTTTGGCATTGGCCTTTAAGAACTGGAACTAAAAATATGAGATTTCCAAGTTTTGTTTATGCCATAGGTCTTGTGTGCTTGCTGAAGAGAGACAGAGAAAGGGAAAGTGAGAAATCACCCCCCATGGGTGATGGCCATGCTGTAATCCCTTCTCCTACAGTCTCCTCTTGGGATTTTGGGCATGCACGCACATGCACCAGGTGTGATTTTCAAGCTGCTAAGATCGGGACTCCAACTGCCCTTGACTGTATGAGAATCCAGTGCCTTAACCACCATGCCACCTGCTGGCCTCAAGATTTCCGGCGTTTCGAATACTCTCTTAGTACTGTGTACGCAGAAAAGCAGGGTAACAAGTGCTGGCTTTTATAGTTGCAGTAAAAAAAAAAAAAAGAAATAATCTAACGTAAATCTATCCATGGATTTATTCAGTTTTCAAACTTCTGGAGAAAGAGATCAACAGGTTTTGAGATGTCACTGAGCTGGGCACTTGACATGTATTATTTTTCCAGCCACCGTAGCAATGGTGTAAGGTGGCTGTTACATAGCAGGTGCAGGGAATGCAACAGACACGGTCCTTGCCTTCAAGGCTGAGGAGCAGGTGTGACCAGACCAGACGTTTCTACAGTGTAATGTGAGGTCGGACAGAAGGAAGCATCTCTGTTCTATGGGGGACTTGTGAGGAGGGGCATCATGTTCAGGATCCCAGAACTAATGCTTTCCCTCAGGAATCCTTTCAGAAATGAAGACTGTATCTCTGAGCACAGATTAGGCTGGAAAATCCAACTAGTAAAAGGTGGTACGAAATGAATATGTTCAGATTAAACAGATTTTTAAAACACTCTTTACACTTTACTAATACATAATTTTAGATTTTAATTTTAAATGGAAATTTTTTTTTTGAGAGGTTTTTGCTACAGGGCGTGTGAGCTTGCCAGAGAGAGACAGAGAGACAGAAAGCGAGAAATCACCCCCCAGGGGGGATGGCCACACCGCAATCCCTTCTCCTCCATTCTCCTCTTGGGATCTTGGGCACGCACACACACGCGCCCAGCGTGAATTTAAGCCACCGGGTCCAGGACTCGAACCGCAGTCGACTACGTGGGAGTCCAGCGACATAGCCATTACACTAACTGCTGGTCCATAAATGGAAATATTGGTAAAGCAGTTACGAAAAGGAAAATAAGCAGCCAAGTTGTACTGCCCTGGGACCAAATAACTCATAGATGGCATTCTTTTTAAAAAATTTAAAATAATTTTAAATTCAATATTATTAGTATTTTAAAAATTGCTATAGGGCACATGAACTAGAGAGAGAGAGAGAGAGAGAGAGAGAGAGAGAGAGAGAAAGACAGAGAAAGCTGCCAGGTCTGGGACTTGAACCACAGTCAGCCATGTGGAATTCTAGTGCCTTAAACACCACACCACCTGCTGGCCCCCAAAGACATCATTCTACCCAAAAGTACTCTTCAATATCAAAGCACATCTAATCTAGGCTTTTATTAAAGAGAACGCCAAAAGGCTTTTATTAAAGAGAACGCCAAAAGATAAAACACAAATTGCAATTTTGCTTAATAAAAATGTATTAGGGTTTAATGTAAGTTCCCATAGACTCTTCTTCACTAAACGAGTTCAGAAGATCTTTTGAAGAAGGGCGTTGTTTAAAATGTATTTCAAGGGGAGAAAATAAAACTTAAGATAAAACCTGTACACAAATGCTTGTGGGCATCTCTATTTATAATCGGCAGAATTTGAAAGCAACCAAGATGTCCCTCACTAGGCAGTGGGTAAACAAACTGTGGTGCGTGGATATCATAGAGTATTATTTGGCAAAAAAGGAAACAAGCCATTAGGCCATGGAAAGGCATAGAGAAACTTTAAATGCATTTTGCGAAGTGAAAGAAGCCAGTCTGCAAAGGCTCCAAATGGTGTGACCTAACTGTGGGGCATTCGGGGAAAGGCAAAACTAGGGACACAGTAGAATCGGTGGTTGCCAGGGCTGGGGGTGGGTGGCAGGAGAGGAGAAATGTTAATAGGTGGTGTCTAGGAGATCATTAGGGCATGAAACCATTCTGCGGTTCTGTGCTGATGGATACATTTTGACACTTTGCATTTGTCAAAACCCCAGTGGACAACACAAAGAATGAACTTGAATATAAGCCATGGACTTCAGTTGATAATTATGCATCAATATTCGTAAGTGGACAAATGTACCACACTAATGCAAACATATTAGTAACAGGAGGAACTTCGGGGTAGAAGTGGTACAGGAAGTATGTGAGAACTCTCGTTTGTTCTTCTTCTTTTTTTTTTTTTGGTAAATTTAAAACTCTAAAAAAAATTAGAGAACTTTTAGGGGAATAAAACCACTCTGATATTATAATGGTGGTTAAGTCATTATCGACTTGTCCCAGTGACTAGAATGTACAACACCTAGATTGCACCTCAACATAAACTATGGGCTCTGGATGGTAACGAGTTGTGGAGGTTCATCAACTGTAACAACTGTACCCCGTTTGTAGGGATGCTGATAATGGAGAAGATGGTCCTATGTAGAGTCAGGGGGTACACAGAAAACCTCTGTACCTTCCTCTCAACTCTTCTGCTCTAAAAATAGTCTGTTAATTTAAAAACACCTTAAGACAGAAAAAGACTGGTTTAAACCCATGCAAACCAAGACAGAAGCGATCCCATGTTTAGAACAATGTGAATTAAACTACTGGGTAATGCACAGTAGCTCATTAAGGAATATTTTTAATTAAAATAAAATGTGTATATTAAAAACATCAAGACACTAGTGTAAAATTATCTTTACATTAGAATTACAGGAGAACTTAAAGATGAATGAACAGGTTTAGATAAACCAAAACATCAACAGTTATGCCCCTATCAAACATTCCAACTGTTTCTGAGAAGGGAAAACTGTGTTTGGTTTCTGGTCGGGATGGAGTGAATGTGTTAAAGGAAGGGAAAAATACCTTATAGTCAATGAGAATGCAATAAAACTCTTTTGAAATTTTTATTTATGCTAGCACATTGGCATGTTTTCACTACTAAATAAATCTGAACTTGAAAAGAGGGTAATTTAACCAGTGCTAATCAATCATTTTTTTAAAAAAGAGATTTTTGTAAAAAAGTAATATTTATTTATTTATTTATTTATAATTTGACCAGACACACACATACAAACACACACACACAAATGCACGGGGGTGGGGGGTGGGGGGGTGAGAAAGCAAGCCACCAGGCCCAGGACTCAAACTGCCGCCAGCCATGTGGCAGTGTCCAGTACCTTAACCACCACACCACTATAGGGCACATGTGTTCCTTGGAGACACAGAGAGAGAGAGAAAGTGAGAAATCACCACGTACTCTCGGGGGTATGGGGGGTGGTGGTGGTCATACCACAATCCCTTTTCCTCTTGAGATTTTGGGCAAACACACACGTACACCCAGTGTGAGTTTCAAGCTGCCAGGTTTGGGACTCAAATTGTGGTCAACCATGTGTGAGTCCAGGAACCTTAACCACTATGCCACCTGCTGGTCCCAGTGCTAATCACTCTTATACACTGAGGATTCCTAAAGCTATTGTGTAAGAATGTCAATGAGCAGGTGAGCATAGTGGTATAGTAGTTAAGGTGCTAACTCCTGCATGAATGATGGTGATTTGTGTCCTGGACATGGAGGCTTGAAAATCACATCAAGCATGTGTACGTGTGTGCCCCAAATCTTGGAAGGAGAATAGAGAAAAGGGATTGTGGTGTGGCCATCCCTTTGGGGGGAGATTTCTCTCTCTCTCTACCTTGCTCTGGTGAATGCATGCCCCTATGGCAAAAAAGCTAAAAAAAATAATAAATAAAAATAAAAAGAAAGACTATAAATGATCTCTCTTTTCAAAGCTCAGGATGATAAGTATCTCATTGGCACATTTAGAGAGGCAATCCAGCCTGGAGAGTCCACGCTTAGGTGGTGAAGTTAGACTACAAGGGTTCAAATTCTGGCTCCATTTCTTGCTGGTTGTGTGGCCTTGGGTAATCTACTTAACTTCCCGTGGCTTTTGTTTCCCTATATTATGGTCAGGACAGTAGCAATACCTACCACATTAATGCAT
>NW_006159512.1:2111174-2126655 GCF_000334495.1 Tupaia belangeri chinensis
AACAAGCCATTAGGCCATGGAAAGGCATAGAGAAACTTTAAATGCATTTTGCGAAGTGAAAGAAGCCAGTCTGCAAAGGCTCCAAATGGTGTGACCTAACTGTGGGGCATTCGGGGAAAGGCAAAACTAGGGACACAGTAGAATCGGTGGTTGCCAGGGCTGGGGGTGGGTGGCAGGAGAGGAGAAATGTTAATAGGTGGTGTCTAGGAGATCATTAGGGCATGAAACCATTCTGCGGTTCTGTGCTGATGGATACATTTTGACACTTTGCATTTGTCAAAACCCCAGTGGACAACACAAAGAATGAACTTGAATATAAGCCATGGACTTCAGTTGATAATTATGCATCAATATTCGTAAGTGGACAAATGTACCACACTAATGCAAACATATTAGTAACAGGAGGAACTTCGGGGTAGAAGTGGTACAGGAAGTATGTGAGAACTCTCGTTTGTTCTTCTTCTTTTTTTTTTTTTGGTAAATTTAAAACTCTAAAAAAAATTAGAGAACTTTTAGGGGAATAAAACCACTCTGATATTATAATGGTGGTTAAGTCATTATCGACTTGTCCCAGTGACTAGAATGTACAACACCTAGATTGCACCTCAACATAAACTATGGGCTCTGGATGGTAACGAGTTGTGGAGGTTCATCAACTGTAACAACTGTACCCCGTTTGTAGGGATGCTGATAATGGAGAAGATGGTCCTATGTAGAGTCAGGGGGTACACAGAAAACCTCTGTACCTTCCTCTCAACTCTTCTGCTCTAAAAATAGTCTGTTAATTTAAAAACACCTTAAGACAGAAAAAGACTGGTTTAAACCCATGCAAACCAAGACAGAAGCGATCCCATGTTTAGAACAATGTGAATTAAACTACTGGGTAATGCACAGTAGCTCATTAAGGAATATTTTTAATTAAAATAAAATGTGTATATTAAAAACATCAAGACACTAGTGTAAAATTATCTTTACATTAGAATTACAGGAGAACTTAAAGATGAATGAACAGGTTTAGATAAACCAAAACATCAACAGTTATGCCCCTATCAAACATTCCAACTGTTTCTGAGAAGGGAAAACTGTGTTTGGTTTCTGGTCGGGATGGCGTGAATGTGTTACAGGCTCTTTTGAAATTTTTATTTATGCTAGCACATTGGCATGTTTTCACTACTAAATAAATCTGAACTTGAAAAGAGGGTAATTTAACCAGTGCTAATCAATCATTTTTTTAAAAAAGAGATTTTTGTAAAAAAGTAATATTTATTTATTTATTTATTTATAATTTGACCAGACACACACATACAAACACACACACACAAATGCACGGGGGTGGGGGGTGGGGGGGTGAGAAAGCAAGCCACCAGGCCCAGGACTCAAACTGCCGCCAGCCATGTGGCAGTGTCCAGTACCTTAACCACCACACCACTATAGGGCACATGTGTTCCTTGGAGACACAGAGAGAGAGAGAAAGTGAGAAATCACCACGTACTCTCGGGGGTATGGGGGGTGGTGGTGGTCATACCACAATCCCTTTTCCTCTTGAGATTTTGGGCAAACACACACGTACACCCAGTGTGAGTTTCAAGCTGCCAGGTTTGGGACTCAAATTGTGGTCAACCATGTGTGAGTCCAGGAACCTTAACCACTATGCCACCTGCTGGTCCCAGTGCTAATCACTCTTATACACTGAGGATTCCTAAAGCTATTGTGTAAGAATGTCAATGAGCAGGTGAGCATAGTGGTATAGTAGTTAAGGTGCTAACTCCTGCATGAATGATGGTGATTTGTGTCCTGGACATGGAGGCTTGAAAATCACATCAAGCATGTGTACGTGTGTGCCCCAAATCTTGGAAGGAGAATAGAGAAAAGGGATTGTGGTGTGGCCATCCCTTTGGGGGGAGATTTCTCTCTCTCTCTACCTTGCTCTGGTGAATGCATGCCCCTATGGCAAAAAAGCTAAAAAAAATAATAAATAAAAATAAAAAGAAAGACTATAAATGATCTCTCTTTTCAAAGCTCAGGATGATAAGTATCTCATTGGCACATTTAGAGAGGCAATCCAGCCTGGAGAGTCCACGCTTAGGTGGTGAAGTTAGACTACAAGGGTTCAAATTCTGGCTCCATTTCTTGCTGGTTGTGTGGCCTTGGGTAATCTACTTAACTTCCCGTGGCTTTTGTTTCCCTATATTATGGTCAGGACAGTAGCAATACCTACCACATTAATGCATATAATTCAGGTGTGCAGGGCTGGGCATATCACTTGCAAGTGTTGTCATTAGCTGTAAAAAACTGACTTTCAGAGTAGATAACGGAGTAGATGTCATTTTGAGGATCATCTATGATCATCCTCTAGGCTAATAGCACCTGGATGACACCTCTTTGGTGCCACTTTCTACACTCCAAGGTAATTAAATGCTTACATGTTAGTTTCCTCCACTGGACTGTCCACTCAGTGAGAGCAGGAGCCAGTCTTAGTCATCTTTGGTAACGAAGTTCATTTAAGAACACACTTCCCACCATCAGGAACCACACAGATTACTCTGACTGGGAATGGGATGTGGTTTGAACACGTCCCCCTAAAATTCCAATGTTAAAATGCGGCGTGCCATTGTAACAATGCTGGGAAGGTGGAAACTTAATCCAGCTATGTGTTAAGAGGTGGGGCTTTGGGAGGTGATGAGGATTAGATAAGATCCCCAGGGTGGATCCCCGTGATTGAATACTGATAGCTGTAGAAGAGCAGACAGAAATGCACAGACATGGACACATGGTCACCGTTGCCCTCTCACCATGAGACACCCTGTACCTCCTTGGGACCTGCAGAGTTCCCACCAACAAGACGACCTTCACTAGATGTGGATCCTTGACCCTGGACTTCCAAAATCATGAGTTAAATAAACCTCTATTCATTATAAATTATCCAGACTCAGATATTTCTGTTATTATCAACTCAATGGGCTAAAACAGAAAGAAGTTTTAATTTCAGATAAAATGCATACTGTTGAACTGAAAACTTATTTTTTAATTAAAAGAGTAAACCAAGGTAAAGTTTTAATCTAAAACTTTTTAGCCTAATCATATTATTATACATCAACTTTTATAATAATCTGTGCCCTACAGTATTTCCCATGGGTTATACTGAGACTTTTGGCTGAAATCCACTATGCTAAAAACAGAGAAAACAACCACCTTAGGTTCAAACTGAAAATTAATTGTAAATTGAGACCCATGCCATTTTCAGTTGGTGAAAGTTCTAATTCATAATACAGTAGTCTCAGATAACTGATGAAACCTGTGTGTTTGGGTTTAAAGGCTCCAGTGCACACAGAGAATGAAATTTTAGCTACTGTACCAAGGACTAATATTTATTTAATCACGATGAGAAATAAGGATTTATGATATTTGAAGAAGCGATAAAGCCTCTATTTTCATGTAAACTACTTAAAATAAACCAAAAGGGCAACAAACCAAAGAAGAAAATATAAGCTCCAAAGAACAGCAGAATGTTTTCTGAATAGAAGGCTCTTTCTGAGTTTCACTTTAAGCAACAGACGAGTATTTAACTAAATTATTCTCTACTGAGACTATCAAAATAGCTTTGCTATTGCTATCAGGATGTAATTTCAGATCCACTCAATTTCAAGAAATTGACTGAAATTCAAATCACAGATCTGGTGTATTTTAAAATGACGCTCCATGCACGATGCAATATTTACACTGATTACAAAACTGAAGTAGCTGGACTCGGGTAATTTAGTTAACAGTATTAAATCAGTGATGCCAAGTTGATTTCTCAGACATGTTCATGAATATCTCTAAAATTATTATGAGGTTTCATGATTGAAAACTTTCCCATTCTTATTGTTCACTGGTGATACAATTTGGATCAGATGTATATTTAGAAAACGAGATTCACAGAATTACAAAGCTGAAAAGAAACTTAAAGAGCATCTAGACCATAGATTTCATTTTCTAAGTTAGAAAATAGAGGCCCAGAAGAAGCAGGGGGATGGAGAGGTTAAAAACTTGGGCCCCAGAGTAGGACAGACCTAGGTCTCAGTCCCAGATTGGCAAGTTATTCATTGTGTGACCTTGGCAAAGTTATTCTCTAAGACTCAGTGTCTTCATCTGTAAAATGGGGATAGAATAACCATACTAACATGCACTGTAATTACTCAGTGACTATCAGCAGCTATCATATTACTATTAAGAATAAAAAGCAACTCCTAAGACAAGCTTCACTGATACATACCAGAGGTTTTTTTTTTTTTTTTTTTTAATATCTAAACACAGTACCTGGTATAAAAATTCACTGGTAGTGGCAATTTAAGTATTAACTCTACATGAAATATGAAATCGAAGGGCAATTATTACAGTCTTTTTGCTATTGAATTGATAGAAATATCAGTGGTTACACATTGAGGTCTCAATTTCATGGCAGTTCCACACATATTTAGCTTTCCGTGAACAATGTATATTTCATATTTACCTTCCTGTTTTAGCTCAATTATCTACTGTTACATATGTCCCACCAATGGCTGTTCATATATTGAGTAAAATATATAGGGCATAACTGGCCCCAGAGAAAAGGCAGAGTTCACTTGCTAACGATTTTAAGTTCTCCGTGGTTAGTTGCCATGTGGAGTAAGTCTAATATTCTCGATGTGAAACGTCAGTCAGATGTCACCATGTCCTCTACACAACTGCTAGGGAGAAAGAAGGTTGAGGGACACACGAATGGAAAGGCTCGAGTAGATCTGCAGTACGAGTGAGATCTGCTTAGGACTCCCAACACTTAGGAATCCCAGACATTTGGAATGGCCATTTTGATGAACTTGTATTGCTCTTAAATGATTAATTCCACTCACCATGGAATGTTCTTATATTTTAAAAAGGGAACAATGAATAAACTCATAAAAATACTAACTTTATATAATATACTCTTAATACTTCTGCTTTTCATAATTTTTAGTTAGTTGGCAGTCTTTTCAGTAAATATCCTCAGATTGTCAAGTGGGTGCTTCAATCACCTCCTTATAAATGAAAGATCTTTTTTTTCTCCTAACCTCGAGAATGATCAATGTATACACAATCAATTTCAAGTCTTTAAACATAAGAGCAAATGCAATATGGTACGAATACATCAAATAGACATTAGTTAAGCTACAGTGAGATAAATTCAAGTATAAACATGAACAAAGCCCAAACACCTTTTTATGTAACACCACTGTGATTCAGCAGACCAAAAGATGAAGAAAATAGTAATTTGAAAAGTGGCAATTTGTATCCATACCCAGTATTTAGTATTGTAGCTACCAGAAATAAAAAGGTTTGGCTACTTACCCGCATTTTTGCACAGGCATCTTGGGTTGATTCTGTCCCCCTGAGTTCCTTTATCAGCATAGAACCTAAATACTAAAATAAAAAAAGAAATCTCAGTGTCGCTTATGAAAAGGATGGCATAAATATGGGTAATGGTTTTTAAAAATGAATTGTGGAAGTATTACTGGCTAGGCTTCCTGACTATAAGTTGCTGCATACGTTGGAAACAGTAACAGTAACTAATCCTAACAAATTAATACCATTCATAGAGAAAATGCCGCAGAATTAACTATAAGTTCTGGGGGGCCGTAAATTGCTCTTTATAATGAAACTGCAGCATTTTCTAAAGATGCCATCTTTCAAATCATATTTAATTGCAAAAATGGGGCAGCTAAAAATGTTTTTCCTCATTTTTTTTTTTGAGGCAGCAATGTCTGCAAAAATAAATCACACTACTATGTATGTAATTACAGGGTTGTATGAGACAGCTGAGAAACTAAGCAACATGTCCCCCATTTGGGCTTATTTGGCTGCTTAGGTAATTAGTGTTAGGCTGTTCTTAGGAAGAAATGCAGTTTTGGACCTTTTTCATTCACAGCTGTTTGACCTATGGTTGCTCCACCTGAGAACGGGATGGAAACATTTAAGGAGGGAGAAGGCCATTCTCAGTGGTTTCACAGTAGACAAAGCTGAGTCCCTGGTGCAAAGTGACAGCTGGAGGGCTGGCTGGAAGGAGGAAGAAGATGAGAAAGTTTCCTCCTCCTGAAATGAATTACCATCCACTTTCTTGTCAGGTGATGGGCTCTAACACCACCTTGGTTCAAAGCACCATTCACACTCCAGCTTCTGGCTGGGGGCAAGCAGTTTTAAGCGCAATGTCTGTTTTGCATCTATCAATGACAGCTTCTTCAACCTTTGGAAACTTTAATAGGGTTCCTTTCTTTTGTCACTTCCCCCCACCTTGATGCCCTTAAAGGTTTTTCTTTCTTTCTTTCTTTCTTTCTTTCTTTCTTTCTTTCTTTCTTTCTTTCTTTCTTTCTTTCTTTCTTTCTTTCTTTCTTTCTAAGAAAAGCTCAACACAGCTTTTAAAAGTGAAATTAAAATAATTATTTTAAGGTTGGCCCTGTAATCTAGTGGTTAAGGGAGTCAGATCCCACATGGATGACTCTTTCAAATCCTGACCAGTGGCTTCAAAAACATACTGGATGTATTCCAATGGGATGCAGAAATGGAAGAGAAAGGACTGCAGCATGACCATGAGCCATGGAGGGTGCTTTCTCTTTTTCTCCTCTTTCTTCCTCTCTCTCTGTCTCCCTCTCTGGGTGTCTGGCAAATGCACATGCCGCTGGTAATCTAGAACAAAAGAAAGGAAGGAAGAAAGAAAAAAAAAAAGATGAAAACCATTATTTCATAAGGGATTTGAAGGACACTTTCTAACATGACTAGAGATGCCCTGAGGCTGCAGAGACAGGATGGGCATCCATCTCGTCCATCAGGGAAAGCCCCTGCCATGAAGAGGATGTGCAAAGGCACCACAGTAGTAAGGCTTGGTCGACGCCTTGAAGAAAGGCATGAGCACAAAAGCCCAAGGAGTTGGGGTTTGAGTTTTAAAGAAAAGAGCCATTTTAACCTTGAGGCTTTTGAACAAAACTATTGAAATGAACCCAAAGCTGCAAAGATAAGCAAGCAGTAAAACAGGTGCAGATAGCACACAAAGAAAGGGGGAAAAAAAAGCCTAAACTGCTGTGAGATAACCAGATCTCCTGCATCCCGAATCAAATTAAGGAAAAGGATCTCAGTGAAACCCTTATCTATTGAGATATCAGGAAAGTTTGCCCTCATTGAGAATTTTTGAAAAAGAGAGCCAGTTTCAATGCACTGCAGAGAGTTAAGACTTGTTTCTGCTGTAGTCATGACAACTATCACCAGTCCAAAGCCCACAGTATCTTTTAAACATTTTTAACATTTGTGTGTTCATGTTACTCACAATGCTTCAGCTAAGCATAACTATTCCTCTCCTCTGAAAGAAAACTGAGCAAAACAACAAGAAAAAACATTTCTTATGTAAGACTACTAATATAAACCTATTGAGGACAATAAAAATAATCTGGCATTGATCTAATGTGGCAGACCCAATGTTTTAAGAACATTGGGGGGTGAATGCAGGTGCATATATGTGATATATTTGTACTTATTTCCATTGTAAGATTGTGCTTTATAGCCTTTTTTTCGTTTGTTTTTGCTATAGGGTACTTGCCCTCGCCAGAGACAGAGAGAGAGAGAAAGTGAGAAATCACTCCCTGTGTGGGGGCATGGCCAGGCTGCAATCCCTTCTCCTCCAGTCTCCTCTTGGGATCTTAGGGATGCATGCACACATGCCTGGTATGATTCTCAAACCTCCGGGTTTGGGACTTGAATCTTGCAGTGCCTTAACCTCCATGCCATCTGCTGACTTTTAAAACATACAACTATATAAGAAGAAGGCAAACAGATCTTAAGCTTAAAACATTGAAAGGGTTAGGACCAGCAGATGGCATAATGTTTATGTCGCTGGACTCCCACATAGTTGACCATGGCTCGGTGGCTTAAAACATGCTGGGCACGTGTGTGTGTGTGCACGCACAAAATCCTGAGAGGATACTGGAGGGAAGGGACTGTGGCATGGCCATACCCCCTGGGGGTGATTTCTCATTTTCTGTCTCCCTTTTTCTCTGGCAAGCAAATGCACCCTATAGCAACAATCTCTCTTTCGAAAAACAAAACAAAACAAAACAAAATACCATATATATAGTGAAAGAGGAGGAGGGAGAAAGAAAGAGACATAGAGAGAGAGAGAGAGAGAGAGAGAAAGGGTTATAAAGTTTTAGTTATCTGGACTTTGGATAGAAGGCTACTTTTGAAAAAAGAGAAGGGAAAAACACTTTAGGAATTTCAGTGATGGCCATTTTGGTATGTTTTCTTTGTTTTCAGAATTTTTTTGCTCTAGGGTGCATGCACTAGCTGAAGAGTGAGAAAGTAACAAAGCACCCCAGAGTGATGGCCACATCACAATTCCTTCTCTGTTTTCTGGGGATTTGGGGCATGCACACACTTGTGCCCCTGGTGTTTTTCAAGCCATTGGGCCTGGGACACGAACTGTGCATTGAGTCATGGGGGATTCAGGCCACCTTAAGCACCATGCCACTGGATGACCCGTTCTGGTATATTTTCAATGTAAATGTAAACAAATTGGAAACAATTTCTCTCCCCACTTGTGCCAAATATGAATTCAGAGTCACTTACAAAAGCTTTGTAATCACACGACTGGAAGATGAGCTTTTCCGGATGGTGCTGCCAGTACTGTACTGGGGTTGAGGCTGTGGCTTCATTGGGAGGTCGCAAGGTAATGGAAGGCTCTCCCCAGTCTCCTGTCTGAAAAGGAGATTTATTCTAGAGGCAATATTATCAGTAAGCAAAATGAATTTCTTGCGGCTACCCTGAACTCACCTTATGTATGAGTGCTGTAAATGTGCAAATGCATTTGGGTGTATTACATGTGTATAAATACTTTTACTGGTTATTATGTTTTTGTATGTGTTAACATCATATTTTCCAGAGCTGAGTTTTGAGGCGTGAAGAATTTGAATTATTCTATTTTTATAATGACACCCTAAGCTAAATAAGTTAACAACAACGAAAAAGAAATGAACAAATAATTTATGAATTTATAATTTTTGGTTAAGAGAAGAACATAGAATCTTTGAAAGAATTTTTGGCTTTTAAACTTCACTGTTGGACATTTTTAGTTTGAAATTGCTTTTACATTCAGAATACACAATTCTATAAATTTTAGTTCCCAAATATGACATGTACCACGTCTTCTGAATAATTTTCTGTCTCTGGAGAACTGTTGCTTTAAGTATGATACAAAATAAATTTCTAAAAGAGAAATTTACTAATGGGTGACAACTCTTTTTTTTTTTTTTGCATCTGAATGCAATCATTTTTATATAATGCCCCATGTGATCATCTATGTCGTAGTCAGTGACCTTCTCAGAAAAGCTGAGCCAATGAAGACCGAACAGTTCAATGTCAAATTCTGTCATATGTGCAAATGCAGGTACTTGAGAGTACAATGCACACATTTCACCAGGATGTTCACATGTGATAGTATATCATACAGAGATGCCTGCTTTATAATGATTTCATGTGAGCCTCTGTAAAGTCAAAAGCTCACATTGGCAGGTCTTTACTGGGCTCTAGACTCATTTACATATAGGATATGTCTTACTCGTTTTCCCAGGCAAGACTCTGATTTTTCGAAATGTAGTTCTTTTTTTCTTCAAGTAGACGTAACTGAAACTTGACAATAGGCAGGCTTCCAAAGCCACTCTCTTTTAACCTGGATTCAGCTGGTCTTACAGAATTATGAGAAATTACTTTCTCAGGAGTTGGAAGGACCTAAAAGGCTCATGAGCTTCAAAACCATATAAAGCCATGATTAGTTAGAGACCAAGGTCCATAGAAGTACCAGCAAGTGGGTGGATACTACATAGGATTTCTTAAGGAGGACTTTCAGAGTCTCCAAGAATGCAACATTTTGAATGTGAGTAGCTTTCATTACATTTTTTGGAAGGAGGTACAAAGACCCAAAGGTTAAGAACCAGTGTCCTTTAGGAATGGCTTAACAAGGGTCCATGTTTTGGGAACGAGGACTAGCGCTCCAGTTTTCTCAGTGCAGTTTGCACTAACAGTAGGTAGAATATGGGGTGGCTGCCAATGATGGAAAGTGCTAGGCAAAAGCCTTGCCTTCTGGAAATTTTTAACTGGTTTTGAAAACCCAGGAGAAAAATTCTAGAGTCCTTCAAGAATTCCCAGGTCTTCTCATTAAAGGTAGAGAACTTGAAGCATTTCTCTTTGAGAGGAGTAACTGCCAATCACAGGAAAAGCAAAGTTATCACCATGTTATTTCCTTGACTTCTCACTGGAGCGTGTAACGCTGGCTCCTCTCTCATGCCCTGTTCTGAGCTACTTACTCTCATACTCATTTTGTTCTAGGTGCTGAATTACTTGCATACTGCTTGATTCTCCAACCCCCTGTCTATCAATATTGTTAGGACCTTACATGTAATTTTAACTTTAGCATGTTTGTCTATTTTATGAGTTTACCTTAAACTAATTCCTGAGTTTTTCCTCTTTACATTTATTTTGTAAAGCAATACATGATTGCAGTTAATTTGAGAGTTAAGTTTTTCTCTGGCTTCCTGTTTTGATTTTTTTTTTGTTGTTGTTTTCTTTCTCTCCTGTGTGTCTGGATCTTCATCATCTTTCTAGTCTTTCTTTCAACTGGCTGTGATTTGCTCTCAAAAAAACTAGTATAAAATTTGAAATGGAGGATATGTGGATTTCAATATTTGAATCTGGTTGTAATAACAGTGTCAAACTCTGGAAACATGCAGCTCTGGGTCCTTCAAGAAAAGCTCTCCCCAAATCTAGCAAAGCACCCTCTAATCTTCCCTATTAAACTTCTCCCCTCTCCCCCTGCCCTTGATAAAGCAACAACAACATAGCAAACAGGTATTGTACATTTAAGTCACAGGTAACACTGCCAACAGAACAACAGAAGTTTGCACGCAACTCCGTGGAATGATACAAAGGAGGATCTGTTTGACGCGAAAGATCCTTGAATCCTGTGTCTGCTGATGCGGTAACTCAAGTCAAGCGTCAGATCTTCATGTCAGCCCCATTACAGTTTAGCTGAGGGACACCTTGGCCAAGCTTAACAGGCGGTTTCAAAAAAGCCTGAACAGATAAGGCAGAAGCTGGCGGTACATTGGTTGCAGGGTAAAAGTTGGGAACAGGGCTGGGGATGGGAACAGGTGGAGCGGAGCTGGGGTTATAGGGACATTTTACATGTTAATACATTAAGCATGCAAATCATACGCAACCTCATTCTCTCATTGTTCAGTTAACTCACGCACTTTTATGATTAAACCGTACTGTGAGTTTCATACATTTAAAGCAGAAGGACAGCCGAATGCTGACCCAAATATTTACACCATCCGCATAAGTGGTAGCAGCCATTTGGGGAATAACAGGCCCCAGCACTCACAGCCTCAGGCTGGACATCACCGAGATCTTATTTTAACCACTGGAAGACATGAGTGGTGCGACCGTTTAACTCTGTTCAGATAGTGCCATCATCTGCTCTCCTGGGACTCGACTTATTTTCTTTGTGGCCTTGAAATGTTGCTCCATTGCAAATATTTAAAAACCCCTATGGGGACTGAATTTTACTTTGTGGAAAAAGACACAGAGTTTGGTCATTCTTAGTGCTATTTCCAGAAATTCATTTTCAAACAGAGAGAAAAGTTGTTCTTAACATTGAATATGTAATAAGAATACATTTCTTTTCAACCTAAAAATTCATCTATTTCTTCTCTCTCTTTCTCTTTTTTTTTTTTAAACCTCAGATCTAAGAATATTTAGAAGACTCAATTTGCAGATATTGATTTTTCTGGTGGAATGAGCCTAATGGCGATAGATGGCATCCAACAACTGGATGCATTACAGTAGTGTAATGGACAGGTCTGACCTTGGCCCTGGGCTGGGATTCAGCTTCACCTGGCTGACTGCCCTAAAACCAAAAGAATTCAGAGAACAAGGGTACCTCAGGTGCCAGCCCTCCTGAGGCTATGGTATAGCAGGAAAGAGCTATGGAGGGGCTGAGTGGAGTAGTTACTACTTGGAGTGACAAAGGAGACCAAAAATAAAGATTTTATTCACATATAAAATACGTTTGAGCTCCCAAGCTCAGTTTCAGAATAGTACATTTATGTCCACATAATACCTGTATTTCCTCAGGCAAACACTTTTAATTAAACTTAGTAATTTTCCACTTAAAAAGGCTTATTAAATATTAAATAAAAATAAAAGAAACCTAAGAAAGCTTTTACCTCAAATAATGGCTTATAATTAAAACCTATCTTTAATAAAAGTAGATTTAAATACAAGTAATAATAATGCAATAATATTTCATTAGAATAACAAAAGGAAATGGGAAAAGTTTGGGGTAGAATTCTTTCATATTTTAAATTATTGCTGACACAGTGGTCTTTAGAGGGCTTCCTTAAGTAATTAAATAAGATAAATTAAAATGATTAGGGCACTCTTAATAAATGTCCAGGCTACTTTTTTAGTGCTTTAAATACTTACAGAAAATCTGTTTTTTAGGTTCTTGTATTTGAATCATCTTAATATTCCAAGAATTAGGTCTTGGCTTAAAACCTCATTTATTTGGCATTTTTTTTTATAAAAAAAAAAAGTACGTTTGAAGGTCTTTTCAGTCTTTTATAAACACAACTAAAGAACATTAATTAAACACAGAGAAATGTACCTCATTAACTATCTCTTCAAACTCAAATAAAAATTAACCTGCTAACATAAAGGGAAAACATAATTTGAGATTAGATTTTTAAATGTAGAATTGATTCTGTCTAACAGGTATTTGCCAACCGCCAACTACAAATTCATACTCCGGCTGAGTTTGAAGGACTATAATTGGACCACCTCTAATCGAATCTAATTAAACATTCTCTTAGACCACCATCTGAGAAATAAAAAAGAAACCACTAACCAAATTTAGTTATAACACATGGAAAAACTCATAAACGTCTATGGATATACTAGATCTTCACTGGATAGTGGACTCTAAATTGTAGCTTTTAAACTTCGTTTTGTTTCAAAAGGTGGTAAACAGCTGCAGGTGTTTACTTCACATTCATCAGTCACTGAAGGCAAATTCTAAAACAGACCTGATCTTACAGTCCAAAAGAGAACCTGAATAATACATATGCTGTATGCTCTGAGAATACAAAGGGGAAAACATTCTCTGTATTCTTACTTTCTTCTTGGGAAAAAAGTTTCCTAAGGATGTCAATAAATAATTAAAAGCCATGATTATGACTTAGCTGTATAACATTAGCAGAAAGGTATGGTATTTTCAGAGCCTTGTATTATTCTTTAAAAATTTTTTTAAAATTAAGATTTAATTGATTTTTTTAAATAGAAGCTTTTAAATCTTTTCTATGAGGATCTGCTCCCACCTACCAGCTTATAAATTTAGATCCGAATATTAACAAATATTATTCACTATTTCTTCAGAACACTTAATGAAAAGTGAAAATGATTTTAAATGACAATTGTTATTTTAAGGTTTCACTTCCAGTGATTCTGACACATTTTAGAAATGGGCTGCCCAAATATACATAAGATATATGCATTACTTTATGCAATCCCTAAGGCTCTAAAGAATGACGCCTATAACTCTACTTATGTTTATGAACTGCATATATATATTTGGATAGGAAAAGTGCTCCTATAAACATTCACACTCATACAAAAGCAGATTGCTCCAGGACTTTTAAAAGGCCTTCAAAAGTAAAGAACGCTGATTTGGTGCAATGAGATTGGTTTTCAGAATTTGTTCCTTTTGATGATGAAGAGCAGAGATGGCCACTTCTGAACACATAAGCATCTACAGCATTTGTAGAGTCTAGAGGAATGCTGGGTCATGGGAGCACCAGTACCAGGCGATGCATGGACACTGTGGTCCTTAAGAGCCAGATATTCCATGCACAGGAGGACAGAAGTGCCTGATGCAGCATCTCAAAAGGCCCTTCGCATGCCATCCAACGGATTCTGATCAGTGATTCTCAACCAGATAATCTCAATCTCTCAGCTAGCAGGTTGTGCAATAGATAAAATTTAACAACAACAACAACAACAAAATCCAAACATCACAGTTGTTTACTTCCCAGACAAAGAAGAAATTTTCTCACGTATCCAAAGGTGAAATCTGAATATCTGCATATTAAGCAGCACAGAGGAAAACGGCTCACAAGTTCAGGCATAGTCCAAAGGTTATTGTTAAATGGAAAAAGGCTGAGAACCACTTTGTACCTGTAACAGAGCCTCTCCTGGCTAGCCTCCTTCTACATCTGCATAAAATGTATATGGAATATCATGCAAATCATACTAATATGCTTCTCGCAAGTTAAGCACACGAATCTTTCAGAATCATTAGACACAAAGGCTGAATAATATATGGATGTGGGGGAAGTACAAAATGGGGAAGAATAGCAGTGATATATACGTGAATATATATATCAATTTACCCTTTTCCTTTTTCCTGTAAAAGCAAGTTAACACAGACACCTGGAATGACAGCCAAAACTCACATGGGACAGATTTTAACCATAGACTTTAAAACCAAGTATGTTTCTCATTTCAGGACAATGTTCGCACATCAACTACTCACGAGGCACAGTGAATGAAGTATTATAGACAATCTCAGGAGGCACTAGACGTTACAAATTTTCTGCACTGCCAGGACGTAGTACCTCTAGCCGCTGACGACATTGTGCAACACATTACACAGCGCAAGTTCAGGAACAGAAAATAACCATTTGTAACCTTACATTATGAACCTGATGGATCGCTGAGAAAGGAAATCCAGCGTTCTGATTGGTCCATATTTCACAGACAGACGACTGCTGGTATAAACAGAAAACTATCTCATCTTGTCAATATTTAAAACAAGGCAGCTACCAAGGTAGCATCGAAGAAAAGAAGGAGAAAAATAATAAAGTGCAAAGAATCACATTTCTTTAAGGAAAAAAATAAACACAAAGAACAAATCAGAAAACCAAGAAACACAGTAGGCGCCCAACATTTAATAATCGAATTCCAAAGCATTCTTTTTGCTTAAGAATATTTTGGGTAGGCTAGGGGAAAAGACCATTTATATTCTACACATTGGTATTATATCAAGGGAAATCATCAATAAATTCTTGGAAGAAGGAAACCATGTCTTATACTTGCCAAAAAGAATGGAAATACCCTCCCTCTTCATGTTGTTGCTTTCAGAGAATAAACATTTTTATTAAGTTTTTAAAAGATGGGGAAAAAAAAAAACCTTTAACTGGGTCAAACCATTTTATTTTCCTGTCTTTAGTGACCAAGGGCAAGCAATGCAATATGACCTTCCTCATTTGATCACTGCTCTATTTGACAAACCTAGAAGATAATTTTGCCTCCAGAGTTTTCATGGGCAAAAACACCTCTGTGGTTAACTGAGGGGTGTCACGGTGGTGGAGAGGAGGAGGCTGGAGCAGGA
>NW_006159512.1:2127146-2157549 GCF_000334495.1 Tupaia belangeri chinensis
CAGGAATGAAGGGGGTCAGGAGAGCTCAGCTCAGTGACTTCAGAGAAACCGCGTCTGGGAATGTAAGAATCAGCTCTGTAACAGGGCTCTCCGCCACACCGTTCAAATCTAAGGCAATAACGTTTGGCTGGAACCAAGCGCCAAACGAACAGACATCCCCTCCTGGGTGTTATAGCATAAAGCACCACATAAACCCACTGGGTTCTTGGCTTGACCTTTCCAGAGTTCTTTTTTCATTATTTTAAGAGACACCATGAAATTGCATCATAGAAAATGAGAGTGCCTAAATTTATTCAGCAAGCACTGTGAACATCCCCATTATTCACAAGCAGACCGTACAGAGATCGTTGCAGGAAGGAGATAAGCATATAACCACAACTTGGTTTAGGAGCCCAGAAAATGAAATATCACCAATAAACAAATTATGGAAGAGAAAGCCTGTCCTTGGCTAAAAGTTTTTCCCACCTTGCTCTCCCCAGAATGCTCACAGGAAGTTTAACATCTCTCCCTAGCACCTCCACACGCCTACATCTGCTTTCTATCTCTGTGCACTCTGGATGGCTTTCTGGGCACAGGGTGTCAAGGTCAGGAAACTGGCATTCTGTTACGGAAGTTAGATCCCTGGGGTCTGACCTAAAGCACCTCCATACCCCTCTGCTCGTCTCAGTTCCTTCTCTAAAACTCACGCTGTTTTCTGCACAGGAGGACCTCCTCTTCTTCTCAAAACTTAATTCACTAGCAAGTTAAGTCTTGGGCCCATTAACTCTCCTGGTTTTGTCTCCAATGGCTGCCATCTATTTAAATAGGCAAACTCTGTGCTTTGGTTTATTGCCATCTTAACTGGAACCAAACCTATTTCTAGGATTCCTTTTACCTTTTCAGACCCTCCCCGACAACTCTGAGTTATCTTCTGTATAAATCATGACCTCTAGGACTTTCACACACTTGCAGTGCTAGTACTAACCAAGGGACCACGGGTCATCTGGCAGATGAAGATTCGGTTGTTCAGAGAGGTTAAGTGGCTTACTCAGATCACCCAAGGGAGGAGCCTAATGCGTCGGCCTGCTGAGATAGTTAGGAAGAAATGCCATCCTAGTACCCACGTCACCAGAAGGCAGAAGGAAGCTCTGTGACCTGGAGCTTTGTTTTACTGATACCGAAACAAGTCTATGTAAATGTAACCAGTGCGTAGAACGGTCTCAACCCACAGGTGTTCAAACACCTGAGCAGTTTTATTATTTTAAAATCACGATTTCCAAATGGGCTCAGCCCAGTCTCCTTCCCTCAGAAGGCTTCAGGCCATGTAACGTTTCGGGCAGACTGCATAACCTCCTGGTCACGGTGAATCATGAAGATCCATTCTAACTCCCATCTCAGATCTGATTCAAACTTTCCCCTTCCTCATCATGGGCCAGTCTTGGGTCTCCAAAAACCAGAGGTGGGAAAGAAAGTCCTGGTCTATACTTGGTCTTCTCCTCTCCTGCTCATCTCCCAAGAGGAGGGAGGTGGGCAGCAGGTCTCTCTCAGGATGGGATGTCTCTTACCGCAAGCTCCTCGCTCTTCATGTGTTTAGTTGGGGACGGGGGGATATGAGAAGGAGGGCCTCTTATCAGGTTGCAGCAGAACTCTCACTGCTTTCAGATGATGCTCTGCAGACTCCAGCACCCTCTGTAACGCAAGTGGCACGGCCTAGATTCTACTGTGTCTACAGGAGGTCTGTGGGGTGCTCTGCTGAGTTTCCACCACACCATTTCTCATGGAAGAATCTGGCTGTAGCTTGACTTCCTCCAACTCCAATCACCCTTCATGGGAAACATGCACGCCCCTGGGTTGGGATGCAGCCTCCTTCTGCACATCCATGTGACTCACACGACATGAGAACAGAGCAGTGAGAGGGTGGACTGGAAGGCCAATCCCCCCAACCCACCACCCCAGGGCCTCTCTCTCCAAGTCTCTCTCCTTCAGCTCAGAAGGTGGTCCATACATCTGCCTGCCAGAAGTTCAGCTGTGGGAGGAGATGCCAGTTTCCCCTCCCAGCCAATACCCCCAGTCTGGATGCATGACATGCTAGGACTAGTCTCACCAGTCTTGGAGAGTGTGGGGGTGTTCTGTGCCCTCTCCTACAGGAAGGGAGGAAAAGCCGGAGCTCTTTTCACAGGCACTCAAACAACTCTCCACCCTTCCCCAGCACCAGCCAATCTTCTGTTACACAGACAGGTGGTGACTGTGGCAATGCAAGATGCACTGATTCTTAGTAAGCCCTGCATAGGGGTCTGGCTCCACTGGTGGCAGCTTTCTCTTTAGGTGTGTGCTACTTTAGTACCTACAGGACAATCCCCGCCTAGCAGGCTGCCACACACACATCTTCCAACCATCACAGAAATCTAGCAGAGAGAAGGGAGGATCTAATGTCATACTTAGTTTCTCTAAAAATACTCATATAATTTTTATGAATAATTCTTTTTTTTTTGAGAGGTTTTCGTTACAGGGTGTATGCGCTCGCTAGGCAGACAGAGAGAGACATAGAGACAGAAAGCGAGAAATCATCCCCCAGGGGGGATGGTCACGCTGCAATCCCTTCTCCTCCATTCTCCTCCCGGGATCTTGGGCACGCACGCACATGCGCCTGGCGTGAGTTTTAAGCCACTGGGTCCGGGATGCGAACCGCAGTTGACTACATGGGAGTCCAGTGACATAGCCATTATGCTAACTGTTGTTCCCTATAAAGAATTCTTTTATTTAACTTTATTTATTTATTATAATTTGACTAGAGAGGGACAGAGTAAGGGAGAGAGAGAGAGAGAGAGAGAGAGAGAAAGAGAGAAAGTAAGGACTCACACTGCGATCAGCCATATGGGACTCTAGTCATATTCCCTTAAGAGAATGCATATGTCACTTATTTACATCTTTTAGAAGTTAACTATTTTTAATTTAAAAGAAGTATTTTAAACTCAGAAAAAGTAAAACCTCTCTAATTTAAAAAATTATTTATTTAATTAAAAAATTATTATTAGTTTAAAATTTGCTTTAGGACACAGGCACCCACCAGAGAGCTGTGAGGTCTGGGAGAAAATGATCAGCTTTGTCTTGTTCCAGTTTTATTGGGAAGGCTTTCAACTCTTCCCCATTCAGCATGATGTTCACAATGGACCTGTCATATATGATTTTATTACATTGAGGGATAGTCCATGTACCACTATTTTACAGAGAGTCTTGATCATAAAGGGACATTGTATTTTAACAAATATCTACATATATTGAACTATCCTTGAAATTCTGTGATAAAACCTACCTGATCATGGTTTAAAATCTTGATATACTGTTGGATTTTGTTTGCATATATCTTGTTGAAAATTTTTGCATTTGTATTCATCAAGGATAATAGTCTGGAGTTTTACTTTTTTGTTATGTCCTTGTCTGGTTTTGAAATCAAAGTGATGGAGATTTAATAAATGAATTTGGGAATATTTCTTCCTTTTGAATCTTTAAAAATTGAGAAGATTTGGAGTTAGTCCTTCTTTAAAAATTCAGAAATAAAGCCATCTTTGTTGGTAGTCTATCACTCCCAAGAAATTAATCTCACATACTTAGTTTCTCTAAAAATACTCATATAATTTTTATGAATAATTCTTTTTTTTTTGAGAGGTTTTCGTTACAGGGTGTATGCGCTCGCTAGGCAGACAGAGAGAGACATAGAGACAGAAAGCGAGAAATCATCCCCCAGGGGGGATGGTCACGCTGCAATCCCTTCTCCTCCATTCTCCTCCCGGGATCTTGGGCACGCACGCACATGCGCCTGGCGTGAGTTTTAAGCCACTGGGTCCGGGATGCGAACCGCAGTTGACTACATGGGAGTCCAGTGACATAGCCATTATGCTAACTGTTGTTCCCTATAAAGAATTCTTTTATTTAACTTTATTTATTTATTATAATTTGACTAGAGAGGGACAGAGTAAGGGAGAGAGAGAGAGAGAGAGAGAGAGAGAGAAGCAAACTGCCGGTCCTATATAATTTTTTTTTTAACTGAAGAAAAAAGCAAAACTCACCTCTAGTCATATACCCTTAAGAGAATTCATATGTCACTTATTTACATCTTTTAGAAGTTAACTATTTTTAATTTAAAAGAAGTATTTTAAACTCAGAAAAAGTAAAACCTCTCTAATTTAAAAAATTATTTATTTAATTAAAAAATTATTATTAGTTTAAAATTTGCTTTAGGACACAGGCACCCACCAGAGAGCTGTGAGGTCTGGGACTTAAACTGCAGAAGGTCACATAGCAGTTCAGTGCCTTAACCGCCATGCCACCCGCTGGTTCCCAAAACTCTATAATATCTAATCATTGTGCAAATGGCAATTTAGATTTTGTAACACAGGGTTTAAAAATAAAGGTAGTTAATTGTGTTTTAGTTTTGAAGGCTTTTCAAATTTTTTTTAAAAGCAGATACATTCTATATATCACAGTAATTTCGTTGTCAGTAAATAATTTATTAGGCTCAGACAGCAGTAACGTAAGGTGGACCAGCTGTAACTGGTATAACCATAAAATGAAATGGCCCTTCTAGACACAGGGTTATTAGCCTGGATGCTGGAATGAAAGCTTTTAAATGCAAGAGTTTCCACAGCAGAAATTCATTATATTTATGAAGATAATGTTTTAGTGTGCAATATGTAGTGCAGGACTGAGTTTTCAAAAGGTTTGAGAAAGAAAATTGAATACCAGTGATAAAATTTCATCTGGGGCCCAAATTCCTAGAAAAGTAGTGATTTAAAAATCTAAGTGCTCATTCAGCTGTAGGTTATCTTCACCTGTAAAGAAGAAGAATGGTATTTGATCTCCTCGTCTAACGAGGTGGTTGTGCAGCTCATGGTCAGCTTTAGGAGAGAGGGAACTTTTTCACAGCTCGATTTCTAGGGCCAGAGGGTTGGACAGTGGTGTAGCAGTAAAACGCAATACTCAGGAAGAATTACCATGTGGAAAGGTTCCGGATTTGGGGGAGATCAGCCTCCTAGAGGACACCTGGTGCATGTGTGTTTGTGATCTGGGCCTGGCTTAGACTGGGAGTGGATTGCGGCTGACCATCTGTGAGGGTTGCAGTCTGTCTGTCTCTGCTGCTCATAAAAGAAATAAACTGGGGGGGAAAAAGGATTTCTAGAGCCTGGAACACAGGAAGCCCTCAGATATTTAATGAATAAATAAAAACATATTTTAAAGTTCTTGGTAAAAGGTAAAACACTCAAGAACATGAGGGACTATTGTCATTCCCTATCATTTGTAGTTGGTGCATTTTATTCCTACTCTGTCAGCCCTGTGTAAATGACATCACTGCCAATTTCTGGTAAAATCATCAGAAAGCCTTGCAGACTTCTTGTTAGATGAGTCCTCATTTCTCCTTATAAAAGCTTGAAAGGGGGCAGTGAACTTGGCAGAAGAGAGAAGGCACACCTGTCATTAGCATTCCTATATGTCAAAGGGATGCTTGTAGGGAGCTTAGAAACAATTCTGCAAAAGAATGGTAATCACCCCTTTGCAATTTCATTTGCTTATTAATGTTCCCTCAATCCCTTTTCCACATATACTGCAAAGGCTAATTTACTTTATCTGAACCTGAATTACTGCGAAATCTAAAGCAACGGGGCTTAGGTAAAGATATGGTAGTCACAGAGCAGAAATATTATCAATAATTTAATGTTTCCTTCTTTGATGATGAAGTCGACATACACATGAAGGCACATCATTTTATCTTTTGTTCAGATCTCTTCCTTGACTCTGGAAATGTTTTCTTAAAATACAACACACAACTCCTTCTTGTTACCACCTTGTACCTTGGGTTACCATGACCTCAGCTCAGGAAATACAATACAGTTGCACTCAAATCTAATCACAAAATAAAAAGATGATTAATCACCAAAGTTTCCTCCTAAAGGTGGCTTCTTTTCTGCTCCATTGGCAGCAATCCAATAGTTTACAATAAACGATCTCTCCTTTGTCATCTATTTTGTCCTTTTTTACTGGAACGTTCTCAAAATGTGCTGTAACATCTTCCATTAAAGGCAAACAAACCCCTTTCCTTGACCCCACATCACCCCAATCTCGGGCTGAATTTATGTTTTTAAAAAATGAATCTCCCCGAGAGGTGTCTATACAGCCTTCACCTTCTCTTTTCCTGTCATCCCATGAACCCATTCTAAAACCAAAATAACTTTTCCTTTTCTTTGACCTATCTGACACACTTGAGCATTCCTTCCACTCCTTCACTTCTTTCACTAGTTTTTTTTTTTTTTTTTGAGAGATTTTTGTTATAGGGTGCGTGTGTTTGCCTGAGAGACAGTGACAGAAATCAAGAAATCATCCTTACCCCCACCCCAGGGAGATGGCCATATCACAATCCCTTCTCCTCCAGTCTCCTCTTAGGATTTTGGGCACACATACACACGTAACTGGTGTGAGCTTTAAGCTGCTGGGTCCGGGATTTGAACAGCAGTCGACTACATGGAGTCCAGCAACATAATCACTATGCCATCTACTGGTCCCCTTTTGCTAGTTCTTATAATCTGGCCATTCTTTGACTCTTGGAACAACAGTTCTCAATCCTTTTGTTCTCTTGGTGGTTTCATTTAGTCCTGACTCCCAAATTTCTAGCTTCAGCCCAGACATCTCCCCTGAACTCCAGAACTGAATGACCAGCTGTTTCCTTGCCACTTGTATTTTGATATTTAACAAGCATCTCGTCTTGATTTAAATGCCCCAAACTAAGCTCCCAATCATCTCACTTTCCTTGTAAGATTTATCTCAACAAATGGCAGCATCTTTCTTCCAGCTACTTAGTCTCAGAATGTTGGAGCTGTCCTCTGTATCACATTTCACATTCAATTCAGCAACAAATCTTACTGAGCCTGCTTTAAAAACCTTCCCATCTTCCTCTCACTACCTGGCCCCCCTCACTGCCTCTTCTCACTTGCATTATTCTGTTAGCTCCTAACTGGTCTTACTGCTTTCATCCTTTGTCCCTTTAGAGTCGGTTCTCAATACAAGAGCCACAATGACCCATTTACAATGAAAGCTGGATCATGCCCTCAGCTCCATTTAACTCAGAAGAAAATTCAAAGTCCTAACAATGGCCTGAAAGGTTCTCCAGCCTCTGGTGCCCACACCTTCTACCTTTTTGCCCTCCTCTCCTACCATTCTTCCTCTTGCCTACTCCATTCTTGACAGCAAAATATGCTGTTCCTTTAAAGTCTCTGAATTTCTTTCTTTCTTTCTTTTTATTATTTTTTTGAGAGGTTTTTGATACAGGGTGTGTGCGCTCACCAGAGAGACAGAGAGAGACAGAGAGACAGAAAGCGAGAAATCACCCCCCGGGGAGGATGGCCACGTCACAATCCCTTCTCCTCCATTCTCTTCTCGGGATCTTGGGCACACACGCACACACACCCGGTGTGAGTTTAAGCCACCGGGTCCAGGACTTGAACTGCGGTCAACTACATGGGAGTTCAGCGACATAGCCATTATGCTAATTGCTGGTCCCAAGTCTCTGAATTTATTTCTACATCTGTCTGAAATGGTCTCTCTTCAAATATAGCAAGACTAGCTTCCTCACATCCTTCAGGTTCTACTTTTTTCTTTTCTTCTTTTTGTTTTTGCTGTAGGATGCAGGAAAGAGAGAGAGAGAGCAATAAATCACCCCCTGGGGGGATGACCACGCTGCAATCCCTCCTTCTCCATTCTTCTCTCGTTATCCTGGGCATGCATGCACACACTCCTGGCTTGAGTTTAAGCCATAGGTTCTGGGACTTGAATCCTGGTTGACTACGTGGAAGTCCAGCAGCAACTGCTGGTCCCAAGGAAGGGATTATTCTTTTAAGCAGAAATTCAGAATTTGAAAACAATCTAGAGTATAAGAACCTATATCCCCGAACCCCTGACATTGTTCAAAGACAGTTACTGGTCATCTATAGTGTACAAGGCTTGGGGTCACTAAGGGATTGGCCCTGCTTTTCATCAGCATTTATAGCCTGGTAATTGTCACAGTCACTTCCATTGTTAGAACCAGTGGTAAACTGGGATGGAGGAGCTGAGTGAGGGTGAGTCTTGGAGCAGAGAAACCAAAGACAGTTCCATCTATTCAATAATACCAATTAGGCTCTGGAAACCTTCTGGGAGTCTGATGTTGTGCAGTTACTTTAATAAAGAAGCTTTTACGAATAATGGCCTCCAGTCAGATTCTATCAGAGATGAAATTTACTACCTTGTTCTAACCCTGGGAAAACACCTTTTCCCTTTCTTCTCTATGTTTGTCACAATACTTTCACACTTTGGGGTATTCAGAAATTGACCAAGAGAGTCTAACAAGAAATCTGAGAGATTCAGACTGAAAACTGAAGGAATAATGAAGTCCACTCCTTCTCATGGATGACAGCTAGAGTGAAAGCAAACATGAAGAGTAAACAAAATGACTTCAAAGGAAGAAGAAGAAAGGGCATCCTCACAAAGGAAGCCTTGGTCAGTAGCCAGCAAACTGAGCTGCTCCTTGAGCAGAGACATGAATGCGAGGAGATCTGTCAAAAGATGGAGTCAAACAAATTCGGTGTAGTCAAGGAATAAGGCACCCAACACCAGGTATGCATGTTTTCTTCCAGCGGCGACAGCTCAAGCCTTCTTCATCCATGGGCACCATACCATCTGAACCCTGCCTGGGAATTAAAACAAAACAAAACAAAACAAAAACAACAAAAAACAGAACCTTTTGGTTCTCCTTAGTTATCTGCAGACCAACGTCTGATCATTTCTTCTATCCCCATCATATATAGAACAACAATCCTCCTCCTCTCCTCTCAGGGGAGCTTTGAGATACATTCTCAGCCCCCTAACAACTGCATGTGATTCAGAGTCTTCTCTTTAACTACACTGTCACCTTCTCAAGTTCCGTGTCCAAGTCTACTTATTTCAAGCCGGCAAAGGGTGAAAGAGAGAAACGGCAAATGGCCTCCAGTCAGATTCTATCAGAGATGAAATTTACTACCTTGTTCTAACCCTGGGAAAACACCTTTTCCCTTTCTTCTCTATGTTTGTCACAATACTTTCACACTTTGGGGTATTCAGAAATTGACCAAGAGAGTCTAACAAGAAATCTGAGAGATTCAGACTGAAAACTGAAGGAATAATGAAGTCCACTCCTTCTCATGGATGACAGCTAGAGTGAAAGCAAACATGAAGAGTAAACAAAATGACTTCAAAGGAAGAAGAAGAAAGGGCATCCTCACAAAGGAAGCCTTGGTCAGTAGCCAGCAAACTGAGCTGCTCCTTGAGCAGAGACATGAATGCGAGGAGATCTGTCAAAAGATGGAGTCAAACAAATTCGGTGTAGTCAAGGAATAAGGCACCCAACACCAGGTATGCATGTTTTCTTCCAGCGGCGACAGCTCAAGCCTTCTTCATCCATGGGCACCATACCATCTGAACCCTGCCTGGGAATTAAAACAAAACAAAACAAAACAAAAACAACAAAAAACAGAACCTTTTGGTTCTCCTTAGTTATCTGCAGACCAACGTCTGATCATTTCTTCTATCCCCATCATATATAGAACAACAATCCTCCTCCTCTCCTCTCAGGGGAGCTTTGAGATACATTCTCAGCCCCCTAACAACTGCATGTGATTCAGAGTCTTCTCTTTAACTACACTGTCACCTTCTCAAGTTCCGTGTCCAAGTCTACTTATTTCAAGCCGGCAAAGGGTGAAAGAGAGAAACGGCACCACTGACCCTTTCTATAAAAGGCTTCAGAGGGACAATTTTATTTGTAGGGAATGCTGGGTGAAAGAAAATCCTCCTTCTCATCATTTCTCCACTTTTCTGAAGAGTAGTCCTTCCAACACTTCATGATTATGATCTTCCTCAGAGTCTACTGGGAGGCTTCTTGGACAGATCAGAAATCACTTGCTGGAAGGAAGAGGCCGGGGCAGCATTTGTTGCTCCAACAACGTCAGCATGTGTGACCCAGATTGGTGTCAGCACTAATCAACTTGGCGAAAGTGAGAGGGAGTAAACAGCATGTTTGGTCGCACCGTAAGGCCACTGGTGTGATCTAAATTCCCATGCTGCCGGCTCAAGGTGAAGGTTTTCTCCCTTTCCCTCCCCTGGCTTTCCATCCCCTTATCTTTTTTCTTCTCCTTTCTCTTCGCTTCCCTTCTCTTTCGTCTTCCATTTCCTTATTAACCCTGATTCTGATACCGATAACACATAAAATAAGCCCTCAGCTGCCAAAGTAGGAGGGAATACAGGCTTATGAAATTCCTGTTATTCATTTATAGAGACAACATGTAACCTGCATTCCCTAATATGTCAGTTGTAACCCTAAATGGCATTACACAATTATTTATGAAATCCTTTCTTGGGGAAAAAACAGAGCAGAGGGGAAAAAAAAAAGACAACGAGAACACTGCACAACCTAGATCTTATCGTACAGCTCCCAGATTCTCTGGATATTGCAGGAAATTGAAGTCAATAGAGAGCATGCTGTTTATAGCAAGGTGGGCTGTTTCACCTATTTCGCCTCAAAGTCTGGATGCCACGGCACTGAAACACATTTTTCAGGACCACTAAAAAGCAGAAATATTAATAACTCATTCAGAAAAGCAGCAACCAGCTTTTTATCATTGCTGCGAAGAAACTAGATTTTGCAAAGTAATATAGTTCTTGGCCTGCAACATCTCTTTAAAATACACATCAGGCTCTTTCTTGCAAACCAAGGCTGTCACTTCCTTTACTTAAGTCCATTTATTAAGTATATGCTTAGCCTTTTGTTTCTTGCCTCTGGTAAAAGAGAGGTATTAGACAAAGCCATTCATTCAATAATATTTATTGAGGCTCCACTATTTCCTCATTTCACTCTTATGAAAAATATGGAACAACAAGGTCTAGTTTCTGAACAATCTCTTCAATGATACCAATCTAAGACGTCTCTGGTAGGGACTTCCCTCTGTTCTGCCTTGGTCAACACTTCATTCAATACATTGGGAGACTACTTGAAAGGTATTCTTTTTTGAGGAAAGCTTTTTATTTATTTTTTTTCTATAGAGAGTGTGTGTGTTCACTGGAGAGAGACAGAGAGGAAGAGAGAGAAGTGGAAAGTGAGAAATCACCCCCTTGGGGGTGGCAACACCATAATCCCTTCTCCTTTACTCTTCTCTCAGGATTTTGGGCATGCACACACACGCATCCTGTATGATTTTCAAGCTACCGGGTCTAGGACTCAAATCATAGAGTCGCTATGTGGGGCTCAGCCACCTTAACCACCATGCTGCCTGCTGGCCCCAAGGAAAACTTTTTAAAGAATTGTAGTATATTAAAAAGCTGAGGAGGATCACTGATAGACTGAGTGACAATCCTGGGTTTTTTTTTTTTTTTTTTGAGAGGTTTTTGCTATAGGGCATGTGCGCTCACCAGAAAGACAGAGAGAGACAGAGAGACAGAAAGTGAGAAGTCACCCCCCCAGGGAGGATGGCCACGCCACAGTCCTTTCTCCTCCATTCTCCTCTCGGGATCTTGGGCACACACTCACACGTGCCTGGCATGAGTATAAGCCACCGACTCTGGGACTCGAACCACAGTCAGCTACATGGGAGTTCAGTGACATAGCCATTATGCTAAGGTCTCGATAGACTAGAATTATTAGATAAACAACTTGATAAAATGGTTTTATCTGGAAAGGAATAATGCAGCTGTGAGATCTGGTGCTGCTGAGGGCTGAGAATGGAGGCCTGGTTAATGGTCATTGATAAAGACCAGGGTATTTTCATGAAGAAAAAGCTCAGTAAGAATTACAATATCTTAATGTTGTATGGTATGAACAGCAGCAAAGTGGACGTACCCAGAGCTAGAGAATCAGGATGCCCTGCCGAGCACACTCCATTTATCAGGAGCACACTGAGGGGAAATATCAGCTTATCTTGGTCTTAAGGAACTATTCTCGGAACCAGCCGATGACGTAATGGTTACATTGCTGGACTTTCACATAGTTGACTGCAGTTCGAGTCCTGGACCTAGAAGTGTAAAACTCATGCAGCGCATGTGTGGGTGCGTGCCCAAAATCCCGAGAGGAGAATGGAGGAGAAGGGACTGTGGCATGGCCATCTCCCCTAGGGAGTGATTATATATTTTGAAATATGCCAGCTTATAAATACTTTATATTTTAAAAGTAATCAGGTATTTATATAATCCATAAATCCTTTTACAAAGAGTTTCAATGCTAATCAGGTTATAACATAGATAGGAACCTCCTGGACAAGTGATTACATTCATAAGAACTCTTGTTTCTGTATCAGTGGAGAGGTATTAGTTTGGGCTTACAAAATGGAAAACGAAAATTGTTTTGTAAAACATAGTTAAATGGGAGCCAGTAGGTGGTATGGTGATTAAGGTACTGGACTCCCACGTGGCTGACTGTGGTTTGAGTCCTGGACCTGGCAGTTTGAAAATCACACTGGGTGCATGTGCGTGTGTGCCCAAAATCCCAGGAGGAGAAGGGATTACAGTGTGGCTATCCCTCCAAGAGGTGATTTCTCACTTGCCCTCTCCACTTTCTCTCTATCTTTCCAGTGAGCATATGCACCCTATGTCAAAAAACTGAAAAAAAAAAGCTAAATATTATGAACTTTCCTTTAAAGTGTACTTATTCCTATTAGTAGCTGAAAAAGCATAATGTAGAAGAAAATGAGAAGTTTTCTCAAAACAATAATTTCTAAAACAACAAAAACGTATAGCTTCACAGTTTGCAAATACTTACACAAATACTACTTTATTTGTGCCTCACAGCAGTGCAATGCGGTGGGTATTAATCTCACTTTAGGGAGAGAAAACTGAGGCTCTGAGTAGCTAAGAGGTAACAGATAATAGAGATCAGGGATGAGGAATTTTGTTTGTTTGTTTTACTTGTGCTTGTCAGAGAGAGAGAGAGAGAGAGAGAGAGAAGAGAGCGAGCGAGCCAGAGAGGGAAGGTGAGAAATCGTCTCCCCCACCCCCGGAAGGATGGCCACACTGCAATCTATTGTCCTCCATGTTCCTCTCAGGATTTTGGGTATGCACGCACAAATCTTGCATGTTTTTCAAGCCACTGACACTTGAGCTGTACAGTCAGCCATGTGGGATCCAGTCACTGTAACCTCCATGCCACCTGTTGACCTTAGAGATGAGATTCTTTAACCGTGACCTCATTACTTCAAATCTGGCATTCTAAAAATAGTTCATCAAATAAGTATGAAAAAATGAAATCAATATCTATGTAATATATATAACAGGTTTCCATCAGGTGTTCTCAGATTTTGAAATCCGGCTGAGTTTATTCAGGTGCCCACTATTGCTATTTCTGCCTGCTTAGAAGTCAGTTCTGCTTCTGGTAAGAGTCTCCTGCCTGTCCATGGGAAGAGCTTCCTCCCTACCCCTCAGTTCATGTGTATTGGATGGAGATAAAACTCCCCAGGCATGTGACCTATACCTGGCTTACACACACACACACACACACACACACACACACACACACACACCCTTTGTGATTAACTCAGGGACTGACGAATGATCCAAACTGGGTTGACTTGTACTGATGGGTTATATGGAGTTGTTTTGGGAAACTCCTGGAAGGATAAACTCTCTTTCTTGTAGGTTCAAGTTTAAGAGGAATTGAGTTTAAAACTCCTCACACGTAGAGAAAGAGAGCCTGTTGGGAAAAGAGCCAAATGCAGTGGCCATCAGATGGCAAGGCGGATAGGAGCACCTGGACCCGGTACTACCCGGACTTTGCAGTCGAGTGACTGCAACACATGCTCTTCTCCGGCTAAGCCATCTTGAGTTGGATTTTGCTTCCTACATGCATCCCCAACAGTCCTTACTGATACATGACTGCAGTCATATAGAAATGGAGATAATCAAGACAGGACAGCGTACGCAGCCCTATTTCCCCTAGATATTAAAAAAAAACCTCTTTATTTTTAATACTGGAAGAAGAAAAGGAAGACGGGGAAAGAGAAGAAGAGATTTCTCCTGCCCTTGAAAATGTAACAAGGTCAGTTTGTGAAAGCCAAAACTCTGATCTGTGGACTCAAGAACTGGACTGAATATAATGAGAAACATTCCAAAAATTTAACAAGTGGAAAAATAGCCTGGTGTGCCTCTTTGAGAACAAGCTGCTCAGTGTCAGCAAGCCTAAGGCGCTACGAAATATCACAGGGTCAGTTCCACTGAAATAGGGTTTTCATACATTGTCAGATTTCTTATTTATTCAGTTGAAAATGGAATCTTTTCTACTGATTTTTTTTCTTCTTCTTTTTTTAAAATCAAGGGTCTGGTTTTAATTGAAAACAGTCACCTTCGTTAAGGACCAGTACGGGGAGGGAAGGGGGTGACATCAGAGCTTCTCTCGCAAAATGACTGGAGGTGCTTAGGTCTGACTGGGATCTGTCAGAACAAACTCTGGTTGTCTACTTTGCCTCCTTAATGGACTTGACAGAGAATGAAGGAATCTGGACTTGGAAGATGAGCATTAAAACCTAAAACAGAATCCATCTCCCACTTCTTCCTATGAATTTTTAAGACTGATACCCAGGATACGAAAGACACTGAGCATATGAGATTAGTGTTACCTGAAAGATACTAGTCACACTTGAATTTCTAACTCTGAAGTTGTCATAGGTAGAGCTGGCTATATCCTGGGCAGAGGCCAGTGACTGACCACAATAATAAACACGGCGTACAACGCCTCAGGTTTAATTCCAAGTGTGAGAGCACTGCTTTCCACTTTTGCCTGGTATGATGCCTTTGGTAATAGGTGCTGCTGGTCTACAGGTCTTGGCTTGAAACAGGGCACAGATAATATCAACATCCCAAATTCTCTCTGAAACTGGTGCGCCAGTTCATCAATGTGACAAGCTGTCAAATCGGAAGCTCCTGATGGAAGAGTTTACTGAGTTTGAGTTTATTATTATTATTATTATTATTATTATTATTATTTTTGGAGAGGTTTTTGCTATAGGGTGCAGGCGATTGCCAAAAAGACAGAGAGAGACAGAGAGACAGAAAGCGAGAAACACCCCCTGGGGGGATGGTCACTCCGCAATCTCTTCTCCTCCATTCTCTTCTCAGGATCTTGGGCAGGCACGCACAGGCACCAGGCATGAATTTAAGCCACCGGGTCTGGGACTCGAACCACGGTCGGCTACATGGGAGTCCAGTGACATAACCATTATGTCAACTGCAGGTCCCCCGAGTTTATTCTTAGCCTTCATTTTTGGCTATATATTATCTGTCTGTGCTTAAGCATTAGGAGCTGCTCTTTAGATCTTCATGGAAGAAAATTTCGAAATCATGGACAAGGCTGAGCCTCTCTGAGTAGTAGCTTTGTGATGAGAATCTAAATTAGAAACCAGCCGCTAACTCAGGGCCATTAAAAACAATTTGATGTGACACAGTGATAAGAAAACTTGTTTAGTTTGGGGGGAAATCACTTTAGAAAACACTTTTCTTGTTGACGTAATGGTGTATTTCCTGAGAGCTGATTCTGTAAACTCTCATAATGTCCGAGTAGTGGGCAGAATTTCTAGGAACCATAGAGCTTCTCTCTCAGGTAGAGCATTAAAGGATAAATTACTATCTTTCTACTTTGCCAGAGATGGCTGATTGCCTCCTGACTTTCTGGGATACCTATATTTCTCTAGCTAACAGTTTTGTGTAGTATATATTTTGAGAAAGTTTTAAATTTAATTTAAGGGGAAAAAAAGAACCCCTTTCTTCTCACTTAATGTCTTATCGAGCCATGTTACAGTCATGTGCTTTTATGGTAAGATCCCTTTCTCTATCCACTTTTGTCACGTGAATTGACAGGAAGGATTTTCTCTATCCGCTGCTTCCCCTGGGTTTGAGAGATCATGTTGCACATTCCTCTGAATCAAGACATAAACTCTTTGGCAAACTTTATATTTACTCAGTTAATACATTATTATTATTATTATTATTATTATTATTTTTGGAGAGGTTTTTGCTATAGGGTGCAGGCGATTGCCAAAAAGACAGAGAGAGACAGAGAGACAGAAAGCGAGAAACACCCCCTGGGGGGATGGTCACTCCGCAATCTCTTCTCCTCCATTCTCTTCTCAGGATCTTGGGCAGGCACGCACAGGCACCAGGCATGAATTTAAGCCACCGGGTCTGGGACTCGAACCACGGTCGGCTACATGGGAGTCCAGTGACATAACCATTATGTCAACTGCAGGTCCCCCGAGTTTATTCTTAGCCTTCATTTTTGGCTATATATTATCTGTCTGTGCTTAAGCATTAGGAGCTGCTCTTTAGATCTTCATGGAAGAAAATTTCGAAATCATGGACAAGGCTGAGCCTCTCTGAGTAGTAGCTTTGTGATGAGAATCTAAATTAGAAAACAGCAGCTAACTCAGGGCCATTAAAAACAATTTGATGTGACACAGTGATAAGAAAACTTGTTTAGTTTGGGGGGAAATCACTTTAGAAAACACTTTTCTTGTTGACGTAATGGTGTATTTCCTGAGAGCTGATTCTGTAAACTCTCATAATGTCCGAGTAGTGGGCAGAATTTCTAGGAACCATAGAGCTTCTCTCTCAGGTAGAGCATTAAAGGATAAATTACTATCTTTCTACTTTGCCAGAGATGGCTGATTGCCTCCTGACTTTCTGGGATACCTATATTTCTCTAGCTAACAGTTTTGTGTAGTATATATTTTGAGAAAGTTTTAAATTTAATTTAAGGGGAAAAAAAGAACCCCTTTCTTCTCACTTAATGTCTTATCGAGCCATGTTACAGTCATGTGCTTTTATGGTAAGATACCTTTCTCTATCCACTTTTGTCACGTGAATTGACAGGAAGGATTTTCTCTATCCGCTGCTTCCCCTGGGTTTGAGAGATCATGTTGCACATTCCTCTGAATCAAGACATAAACTCTTTGGCAAACTTTATATTTACTCAGTTAATACAATTAAGGGGAAATTTACAATTCCATTTTTTACAAAATGTTTTTGCCATAGAGCATGTGTACTTGCTGGAGAGACAGAGACAGTGTGAGGGGAAGTGAAAAATCACTCTCAGGGGGACGACCACTCTACAATCCCTTCTCCTCCATTCTCCTCTTGGGATTTTGGGCACACATGCACCTGCACCTGGTGTGAGTTTCAAGCCACCAGGTCCGGGACTCGAACCACAGTCGGCCATGTGGGAACCGAGCATCTTAACACCACGCTACCTGCTGGTCCCTCCAATTCCATTCTTAAAAAACATGCTAAGCATGGACAATGCAGAAAAAAAAAGTCTTTATAGGATGCTACAACCACCTGTGCACTTGCTGTGGGCATTAAGTGACCCTACAGTGAATCAGAGACCACACCTAAATACAAGGCTTTTCACAGAGATAGGAGATGGGCAGAGCTCTGCCAACATGCTATGGTCTCTATGAAAATAAATGACAAATAATCACTATAATCTCAGATGTAAAGGGTTCCATGGTAATAACCATGAGCTAATTCAGTAGGTTTCCACTAAACTATTTGTGATTTTATCCTGCTTGCTATACCTGCATACGTGTAATCTATTATGGCTCATGGGAAGTCATGTACTTGTTGAGCTGTTATTGAGGTATTTTATATCATTTTTCAACAGCAGTAGCCCATGGGTATCAGGTCTACGGCTTACGTCCCAGTTCTGCCATTCATCAGTGAGGCCAAACACTCACCTGCCTTGACTTCCTCATGTGTGAGGCTGCTGTGAGGAAGCAGTAAGACAGTGCATGTGGAATCCCAGGGACAGACTTGCCTGGCCACCTTAGGGCTTCCACGTGGCTTGCCTTCTATTTCCCTCTGTTTCCTGATAGTCAAAGAATATTTGTGGAGCTAATATTGCATGTAATGTGCTTTCAAATAAAGAAGTCCCTGATCTAGTCATACTTAAGTAATACTGTTTTGATTAAGGAATATCAAACTTTCAACTGAAGTAGCTGTTTAATGATTTAGAAACAATGTAGAAAAGTCTTTCTAGGGACCAGCAGTTGGTATAATGGCTATGTCGCTAGACTCCCATGTAGTTGATTGTGTTTCAAGTCCTGGACCTGGTAGCTTAAATTTATGCCGGGCAAATGTGTGTGCGTGCCCAAGATCCCAAGAGGAGAATGGAGGAGAAGGGATTGCAGTGTGGTCATCCCCCTGGGGGATTTCTTTCTTTCTTTCTTTCTTTCTTTCTTTCTTTCTTTCTTTCTTTCTTTCTTTCTTTCTTTCTTTCTTTCTTTCTGTCTCTCTCTCTCTGTCTTTCTGGCAAGCACATGTACCCTATAGCAAAAACCTCTCAAAAATAAAAAATAAAATAAAAAAGTCTTTATAGTGCCAACATATTACTGAGGCGACATTGTATGTGTGTGTGTGTGTTTTATTTAGATACGAACACTTAAAACACAAGGACTTCCTCACTAAAACATTCTAAAGTTTGTGCAAAGGTATACATTTATCTTACTGTTTAGGAGTCTGGTTTATTCTGTGAAAATACAATTTCCTATAGGTATTTTTGTAAATGGAGCCCTTCTACAAGTAAGTTTCAGCATTTGGAAACTCTTTCTCCTTTTTTTAGTATTTGGAGAATGTGGCTGCTATACCTTATTAATTCCATCACTCTCTTTTATTATTCGTTTTAAGATACTCGGCTTCTCAAGCATCAGGAAAACTTCTAAAGATTACAACGTGGCCCTGAATACTGGAAATATTTTCCTCCTTCTAATATGTTTTCCGTACTTACATTTACTATCTCATCGCCCCAGAACTCAGAATTAAAAGCTGATCGGCCGCTTGTTTCGTGTGCACTAATAGTGTACAGAACATCTTGTTTGTGCTAAAATGAGATAAAGGAGGTCGACGGACTTGGAAAATGTAAAAGCATTATCAGCATTAAAGTATAATTATACAAATGTGAGAGTGCAATGTTTATTAATAGGGGTATGGGAATTGGGGGAGTGTTTCAGAACTTTTGAGCTAATGAGTCCAACTTGGAATTATACGCTAGGAAAGCGATGTTTTCCAGCATGATTGGAAAACCATTGCTTTAGACACATTTACATCATTACATTCAGTGGTTTAAGGAATGCTCTTCATGCTGATTTCAATTTTGTTTCTCACCTATTTGAGATAGCTTAATGCCAGAATATTGTTTATATCAGAGTAAAAGCAAACAACAGACACAGTATTTGAAAATCCCTGTATTATAAGACAGGTATTTTAAAATATTGGGTTAAGTTAAAAACAAGCAATTAAACACTACTCTAGAGTTACATTTTAAATACATCAAAAACAAATTAATAGGTGGAATGAACATTAAATTTAACTTTACGCACTGGTTTTCAAGTTAAGCAGAACACCTGCAAACATCTGTTGACCTTAAAAAGACAAAACTATGAATTATTGCTGCCACCAAGAACGTAAGGTTTCTGGCCTAGGGCTAGAATTCCAAATCACTATGGCGGAAGCTTAGCTAAACTTGAAGAAGTAGAGGGGTTTCTAAGAACAGGAATCTGTCCTGGTGTGTTTCTCCCAACTGTATTCTCTTTTCTTTTAGTAGGTAAGAAAGAAAGCCTAAAGGTAGATTTCTGCATTTTAGTGGGAAACAGACTGGTTAGGCAAGCATTAACCAAACTACATTAGCCTCTTGGGAGAAAGAACCTCAGGAACCCAGCTGGGGGGAAGGAGGTATAACTAGCTGCTTGCTTACAGGAATTTTAATAACTAATTAAGGTCTTAACCCAACCTCACTGCCTAAACACAGAACTTCAGGGAAGAATGTGGTCTAGAGAGACTATGACAGGGTGTTAAAAAGCAAATGGATTTCAAAAATTATTACAGCAACTGACTGAAAAATAAAAAAAGGAAGACTAAGAAAAAAAACATCAATTGAGTAGTTGAGTGGTGGGAAAGTCATACAAATTGAACTAATCAACAACAAAATTTCTGAGAATTTCATATTTTGACAGGCTAGAGCTTGAAATGGTGTTTTTTTTTTTTTCCCCCTTTTAAATGCATTCATTTCTCCATAAAATTTGGCCTTGCCAGACTAGGGAAAATTCCCAAACAAACAAGCAAAACTCCTCCAAAACAAACTGCAATTAACACAGCCTAAACAGCTGCAACCCAGAATCCTTTTTTCTTATTTTTTCCCCCCTTTTTCTTATTGATCAGATTCCTGCAGTGCCATCTCTTATCTTCTCTGCAGCAAAAGTGCTGTATTGAACAGCGGGGTTTTAGAAAGCTTCCAATAAGCTCCTGGTGGCTGCTGGTAGGCCATGTCTCTATCAGTCATTCAAGCGTGGTTAGGAGTGCAGGTGAAATACATAAACACCACCACACATCCCATCAACCTGCATATCTCACTCTTCCTTTTGCTTTCAGGCTTTTCTCACCTGGCCAGATAAAAGTTCATTCAATTTTCTCAAGGCAAGACAACTCCTGAAAGGGATGCATTTCTGATTGGAGTGACAGGAAGAATATTTGGGCTATTCAGTATATTCTACTGCCCCTGCCTGTGAATCTCAGGAATAAAGTAAGGGAGCACTCTTATTAGATTTCCTGTGTGTAATCTACATACTTGTGCTTATATTTAGGTAGAAGAAGAATTCTTCTGAAAAAAACTGCACTATGTGGAGAAATTTTATACACTAGACAAGCAAGTGGGATATGTATTTCTGTTATTGAAGTTGACACAGTCAATAATAGATAATGCTCATTAAAGAACTACCCTCCCTTACCTAGGGAGGAAAAAAGGTTCGGAAAGGACCCAGTGTATATTAATACATAAAGACCACATGGTTCAAAGTTAAAACAAATCATGTCTCTGATATCCTGTCATTAGAGAAGTCTAACCACATATGTGATCCGTAAGTAGAAGGAAAGAAATGAACAGCTTGAGGAATAAAAGCTTTTAGACTCCCTATTGAAAAGAATGTCAGTGAAAACAGTAATAAAGATTAAAAGATAATATCTAACAACAGAGAAAAGGGAAATTTTTCTTTTCTTGCCTTTCCGTCATTTTTCATTTCTCTTCAAGAAAAGATTCTCCATAATCTCAACATTGCCATTCTCTGCACAAAGAACCCTGAGAACAGTTCAATATTGAGGGAGCTGAAGGGAGATACAATATCCCAGGCCCTCTCTCCAAGGCATTTATTTGTACGCAGAAGAGCCATGCTTTCCAGAACATTCTCCTCATATTTATCTTTGGTGAGCTGCAGCGTAGAATATCTACTGAAGGCTTTTAAAAATGGAATCTCACCGAACAGTTGAGAAAAGTATTTAACAACAAGGTAAAGCAATTACAGTCAAATTTTCACCTCGAGATTCTCATCTTAGGTGTGGAAGGCAGAGAGGAGACTCTTAGCACATCAGTCTGAACCTAGAATGAGGATGAAAAGAGTTGATTCTACCAATAGTTGTCAACAAATCCTCATCTTTGAAGCGCAGGGTGAATCTGCAGAGCAAGCTGCCCATCTGGATGACTTTAAGAACAGTGCCAATGGTTGCAGCTGACTCAAGTTTCTGAGCAGCGACTTGAGCACAGGCTAGACATGGACATCCATGTCAAAAACATGGAAAGGTTCTGAACGTGACAGATCTCTCCTTTCAAGGACTTGTGTCGGGCAGCGTCATCATTTTCCACCATTCCAGGTGATGATATGGGACGATGTAAACAGTCCCAGTGGTATAATTCTGTACAAATGTGTAAACTTGGGAGGGAATGAACAATATTACATGGAGTCAATCCTCCTCCCATCAACTTCTGCCCTGTCATCTAACCAATTTACATTTTATAATCTATTTTTATATTCATTTTCATGATGACTTGATTCTTACATGGCATTAATCCCTTTTGGGCAAAGACTTCCTAGGTGCAATGCAATCAGACATCATTTCTTTAGTAAGAATGGATAACAAGGATATGCATCTACATCCCATTCCCAGAAAGGTCTGTTCCAGTTTAGTTCAAGCAAGCAGGGGATGAAAGACACAGCATAAATGGGAAAACTCCAGTTAGGCATGGACAATAAGCATTCATTGTAACTGCTGTAAATTCCATATTAGAATGCATTATCTGGTAGGGATGAAAGGCAATCACATCACAGCGGCACAACACCTTACCTGGGCCATCTGCCTCTCCAGTTTCGATCGGGGAATATCATCAAAGTAGTTTTCATTTCTTCTCCTCCTTGCATCGCCCTGCATGATAATGTGAGGAACGTCTAGGGAGCCACCAGTGGTGTAAGTGCTTTGGCTAAGTGATGGAGACAACTGAGGAGGAGTGTGATTACCACTGGGTTCCTGAATGGAAATACATCATGAAATAAATACCACGTTCTGTGGTTAACCTTTGGTTTCAATATTGCGAAATACTGACAAGACAAACTGAAGGTAGGGAGTTGTTTTAGAATCAACTGTCAAGGAATGAAATGCTACCATTGTAATAGTGGCATAATCTAGTCTATACTGTTCCCCCTAAGTATTTCTGGTCAGAGTATAAAGACTTAGGCTCTGTTCTGAAGCCGGCACTATGGATGACTTCAGCAGAGAGGCACACCTGTGGTTTATGGCAGACATCCCTGATGCTATCGTGAGCGTTTACAAGGAAAGGAACTGGTCTTGCTTTGGGCAAAGCGTCCTCATGTGGTAGATGCCATGATGAGAAAGCTAAAAGGGGACCCAATGAGTTTTGATCCTCCACCCAAAGGGCTGGAAAATAGGGCCGGGAAGAGGGCACAGAATGGCAACACAGCACGTGACACACATACAGACTGCAGAGCAATGCATGTAATGACAGGATGCTTTTCTATGGCAAAGACGACTCAGGCTGAAGGAAATGGGTTAGAAGTAAGATAAAGGGAGGCAGACAGAGGAGCTCTCATGTTTGCAAGGACTGGGGTCATGTCAGCTCTCTAGGCCACGTTTCCCCCTGATGTTCTGGACCTACTCGAACAACTTAAGTTCCTACACTTTGTAGGCGTGAATCTCTTTGATTTATTTGTTGTTCCCCTCAATCTCTTCTGGACAGTCACAGTGAGAGGTTCAGAAAAAGGAAGGAAATGGAGTCGAGTAAGTGGCAGAAAATTTCTCCTCTTGGGAGTCATTTTAGGATGATCACGCCTGTGGTCCCTCTATCTTCCTCCCCTCCCATGTAGCAAAAATGAAGGCAAGGCAATAAAGCCTCTTTTTTTCTCCTCCCCTAACTTATTTGAGGCTCTTCTTCCTGAGCAGAGAAAAAGGAGTTCTATTTCTGCCCTCACTATTCCAGAGCCTTCCGTTGCCTCCGAATGTCCCTTCGTATCCCAATTACCCCAATAATCAATTCTCACAGCTCTCTGCTGGAGCCAATTCTTGTTCATGCCTTGGAATCTTTGTGTATTTTCTTTGCCTTCAAAGCAGAATCGGATTCAAAATCTTAACAGTTCCTCTCCTGCTGGGCCCTCGGCTACCCTGACAGCAGTTGTGTTGTCTGCTGACGACCATTGATAAGAGGCATTCTACTGCATTTCATTGCAGGCAGTTATAGCTGTGTGCCACACTCATGTTCATCAGGACTATCGCCACCTTTTCTGACACTTGCTGAAAGGGAATCACAAGCAAGCAAGCGCAGGACTAAATAAGAAGGCCAAAGTGGCGAACTCTCTAATTTGCCAGGGTGATCCCAGCTTCCTGATGAATCTGAGAAAAGTTCTTAAAGGAGTCATGAAAACCAGGGATGGCTGGCTATTCCTTGCCCCTGCCTTTTGCCTAGAGACCTTCTTCTCCATTTTTCCTGGCCTTTCCTTCTTGCCTTAAAATTCTTTTTCTCTCTTCTATGGCTTCTCCCTAGTTTTTCTATTTCGTAAATCTAAAACATAGCTGAAGTAAACATATAGAGTTAATTAGATAGGGTTGTACGTTCTCGGTTCTTAATTTTGAAGTGGGTAATGCCGGGCAACTTTTAGTTCTTGAAAAACAGAAGACCCTGAGGTTAATTTTAAATTGATCTTTACTTAACTGTGGTTCTGGATCGATTTTCTTCCTGTGGGTTTGAGGAGTCTGACAGAAAACTCATTTCCTCTCTCGTGGTGTGGAGAGGAGGGTGGCACGGGAGGAGAGGGAGCGGTGCTTTAATGCAGTGTGGTCAGACTGAATTCCATTAGAGATGTACATCTACACCTCAGACATAAATATTTAACCCATCAAGAAAAACAAATCTTGGTCTATAAAATGCCATCAGAAAGGAGACTGGTTTTTATACAGAGAAGCTACACGAGAAACAGTCTGTACTTCCTGATCTACTGCTTCAGTTGTTTTATTGCACAAATAGCTCTCGAGGATAAGGGTGGGGGACACAAGGCACATGCCTGGCACTTACCCTGAGGGTGATAGACCGAGGGGGCTTCTGTGGAGGTTCCTCGTGCAGCCTGTCTCCCAGAGATGCCAGAATACGTTTCCTGTGGCCAATCAAATTGATTTTTAAAACCTGAAACAACATATATTTGGGTTAAATATTTCATTTGAGAAAAAAAAAAGATATGTTCTAAAACATGAGTGAAGAAGGATTTATGTAAGGTTACCCCTGCCCCGTGAGTGTGCTATGAAATCTGTGTGACCCCTCAGGTCCAGGATGGTAGAAGCAGCATCTGGAAAGTCTGCAGTGCAGGGTGCTGGGGGGAAAGGGAAGGCAGAGGGTGCTCCTTTCACTCACGCTGGCCTCAAGGTCCATTCTCTACACTAGCAGCTACGAGACCTGTCACGAATACAAGCCAGCTCTTATACGAACCAGCTGGACTCTCCATTGGCTTCCTAGTGCTCTTAGAATAATATCTGAGTCCTAGATTGGCCTTCAGGCCCAACAGGGCTGGTTGCTCTCTGTCTCTCTGAGACTAGGCCTCTTTCCCCTCCGTTCAGGCACTTGGTCATCCATGTCTCCTCTGTTCTGTGACACCTCACACTCATTCTCACCTTGATGCCTCTCCTGCTCTTCGCCTGTCTGGAATTTCCCCCACCCACAACATTTTCAAATAATCACCTACTTCTCTTCCTTCCAGATGTCGTTCAAATGGTATCTGCTCAGAAAGGCTGTCTCTGCCTCCTTGGTGAAATAGTTGAGCCCTCAACCCCGTCGGGCTCCCCTCTGAGATGCACTTTTTGTCATTCTCTGAAATAACTTCATTCATGGATATTGTGTTTATGTACTATTCCTCCCCATGGGAGCTCCCTGAAAGTAGGGCATTGGTAAGTTTTTCACCATGATTTGCCAAAGGCCTGAAGTAATGCTTGAGATAAGAGAGCCCAATGAATCTGAAAGTGAAATGTTAACACAGGTGAAAGTAGCAAAATCAGTAGGATCAAGCACTGCCTACTTGGGGTGGACTCAGAGTTGGGTCTGATAGAACTGCAAAGCGCACTCAGTCAAAGAAACATCAAAAGGAACTAAGAATTTCAGAGAACCTCAGTTCCCAGCCCCATTTCTGGTGCATTACAAATGCTACTCCTTTTAATCCACCAACATATCTATCTGGAAAGGATTCTGCTCATTTTACAGATGAGAAAACAGAGGTTCTGAGTGGCTAAGTGACCTACCCATAAGCCAGTACCTGGTGATTCTGGGATTTGAATCAGGTTGGCCAGATTCCAAAGCTTGCTCTAATCCAAGGCACACACTGCAAAGTTTGGGCATACTTCTAAATATGACTGACTTTTTAGCATAACGTATTATAAGCCCATTCATAAAAATTGTATTTCCCCCTGCCCTGCCCATGACTAGTCCCAGGATATAACAACATCTGCAGGATAACTAATTTCCGGAGTAGTTACCCACGGCGCACATGCTTTTTCTTTGTTTTCAAGTTTTAAGAAAAGGGAGTGAACATTTCTTTGGCACGCATCCCATGCTACCTTGAATTTTCAGTTGTCAAGTTGTAGGCGAGCCGAGTGGCTTCACCACCTAAATTGATTTTGATTTTAAACTAGCACTGTGCCCTCTTCCTCAGACATCCACCCTCTGAGCCATGACAGTTGATGATGATGGGGGTGGGCAATGTTAATCAAGGTGCATGTCTACATGTACCATAGTCCTATAATTTATGAAACTTCATTTTCTCAGGCTGACAAATCCTGATCTTTGAATGTTTGTGTCTATAAAGCACTTCTTTCCCATAGACCATTTCAGTTGATGTTCTCTGGGCCTTCTCTTACTCTATTACAACTGTATAAGGTTTATTGAAAAGTAGCTCATAATAGTCCAGGTAAAAATGAAGCAAAGCTTTATATTTGTGCAAGATACTACTTTCTGCTTTTGATGTCCCTCTTTTTTTTTTTTTGGAGAGATTTTTGCTATAGGGCGTGAGCGCTTGCCAGACAGACAGAGAGAGACATAGAGACAGAAAGTGAGAAATCACCCCCCAGGGGGGATGGTCATGCCGCAATCCCTTCTCCTCCATTCTCCTCTCGGGATCTTGGGCACGCATGCACACATGCCCGGCGTGGGTTTTAAGCCACCGGGTCTGGGACGCGAACCACGGTCAACTATGTGGGAGTCCAGCAACACAGCCATTACGCTAACTGCTGGTTCCCTTGATGTCCCTCTTGAAATATCCTCTTGAAGCACACCTGATTTCTGGCTGGACTTTTAGCAGCAGCTGGACAATTAGGGACAAAGGTATACACTGACTGCAAAATCTCCTCATTTTGTTATAGCTGATTGTTCAAAGCTCTTTAATCTTGGAAGGATGGTTTGAATTATTTCTCCCTAAATTCCTTATCTTACTGTTGTCCATGCAGAGGCCCATCTGCCATCCTTCTGCCCACTCAGGTAGTGCTGTGTTATCTTTCTGCATTTCTATTAACCAGCATGGTGTTTCACTACCTGGAACTGCTTAGCAGTTCCTCCAAATCTGGAAATTTCACTATGTACTCCTTCTTTCAGATGATTTATAAATATGCTAAGTAAGTGGTCTCAGTGCTGACTGCTTGAAGGCAGCAATATTTTTACGATCCATAGAAATGCCCTTATATGCTTGCATTGTTTCTTTCTTTCTTCTTTTTTTTTTCCAAAGAACCAAGATCAAAGAATTCCCCCATCTCAGAAAAATGCAACATTAACCTTTTCAAAGGTATTTTGCAAGTCTAAATACACTACATTTTCATATTCTCTTTTATTCTCATTCTCAATGACTTTGCCAAAGGCTTCTGTTGGATATAAATTCCTCCCATAAAATATCCATTGCCTTTCTCCTGGTAATTGGATCTGATGCTGATGGTGCAATCTTGGGCCCCAGAGTCCTGCTAGAAGTGTTTTTATAGTAGTAAATACAATCAAAATTATTTTGGCAAATAACTGACACTAAATAGGAAATAACTGCAGTGAGACTGGGCTGGTATATCTCTGTTGTTGGGTTTAAGTTACTCTCCCATGACTCAGAGTCTGGGCAAGTTACCTGATTCCTCTGATGTCAGTTTTCTCACTTATAAAGTAGAAAGTTGGTGCCAAAAGTGTGGCTGAGAGGATGACAAGTGAAATCATAAGAATAATCAGCATAGAGCTCAGCTCCTAGGAGACACCACCTTCACAGGGTACTTATTCTAGCTAACAGACTCTGTGACTGCAGAGAAATACCGACCCAGATGAACAGAGATGTGGCCATTGTCATTTTCAAGCTAATCATGTCAAACAAATAGGCTGGTGCTTTGTGTATTTGGCTAACCTTGGAAAAACCCTCACTGAAGTAACTGATCCTAGGAGGAACATGTCTGATTTCTAGCTAGCTATTGATCCTAGACCTAATTTAAAGAACGTTTGCTCTCTCCCATCCACGTTGCTTAATCTCCTATAGGAGGTAGACTGAGGCGTTTCTCTATCCTGGAGATCCCCTGTTGTCTCTTCCATAGAATCCTCCAGAAAAGGGTGGGTAGATGGATAGAGAACAAACTAACACAAAATGATAAATTAATGTTCAAAACACTCAGGCAGCTGTCCTTATGTATTAGAAATAAGCCTATATTACAGAAGATACTGACCATAATTACCACTTATTGAACTTTTTCTTTTTTTAAGTTTATTGCAGATACGTTTCACAGGATTTTGTCTGAGAAAGCTCAACATCCCCTCGCCCTAGCCTCCCAAGACAGCCAGGATCACAGGCATGCCCAGTGTGTCCAGGTCGACCTGCGCTGTGAACCTGGGGCTTCTCATATGGCTCAATATAGTGCCACACATACCACTGAGGGTGGGCTTTGAACATTTCCTATAGTGATTTGATTGCAGCTGCCATTTATTGAACATTTTCTTTTCTTCTTCTTTGATTTATTTATTTTATTTGCTAGAGAGCATGTGTGCTTGCAAGAGACAGGCAAAGACAAAAAGAGAAGGAAAGTGAGAAAATACTCGCATGGAGGATGACCATGCCACAGTAATTTCTCCCCCATTTCTCCTTTTGAGATTTTGGGCACACACATACATGCACCCAGTGTGTTTTCCGAACCACCAGGTCCAGGACTTGAACCATGCAGTCGGCCATGTGGGATCAAGCCACCTTAATTGCCATACCACCTGCTGGCCCTATGGAACATTTCTGTGCCAGAAACTGCCAAGTTCCTTATATATGTGTACAAGTATCTCACTTAATCCTTACAATAACATCATCCCCGTTTTAGAGATGCAATACCTGAGACTCAAGAACTGAGTAACTTGTCTGAGGACGCACTGCAACAGGTATCACAGCTAGGATTTGCATTTGATTCTGACCTGCTCTTTACCACTCACTTTGCTCTTGATATTAACCTCAACACCCTCGGGCCTTAGCTATGCTACTGGTTATGCCATTATGATGCTTCTGAAGATGGTGGTTCTTAGGCTGAGTTATCACATTTAAAACAGTTATAGCAGGTCTTGACTATGTGAAATAATTATAATAATTTAGGTTTAGATAAGGCCCAAAGCCACATTTTAGCTTCAGGTCAAAAGGGCAAGTATCTCACAGAATACCCTGTGAATTATGTATATAGAACAAGGATAGGAAATTCTCATTGCCCAAGACTCCATTCAAATGGGTTAACAGTAGAGGGGTAGAGAGGGTGACTCTTGGCTTCTCAACTCCCAACCTGACAATAAGAACCTTAATGGGTGAGATTACAGAAGAGAGAACATTCTAAAAAAGAGAGTCATTATGGAAAAGTCAAGTCCAAAGGCGATAGGGTTTTCCTTCAGTGAGAACAGTTTAACATCTGGCGGTCTCTGTAAGCAGATAGGGTTCCTGAAGTAGTACAATCTGACTGTCCCAGACACCAGGACTGATGACCAATCAGCAAACTTCTAAGTTTTCAAAAAACCAGAGTGATGGTTACCAAGGTTGAGAAGTCCGTGAAACTACATTAGCACTTTAGTGAAAGGTTACTGTGCATACGAGGACTCCATTGGGAGCAAAAGGAAAAGTAATGGTAACACAGCATGGATTTACTTATTCTAAGAAACTGAGGAAACTCATTTCAACTCAAAAAATAATTTTTTTTCAAGAGAAAGATTTTTGCTATAAGGGTGCATGCAATCACTGGAGAGACAGACAGAGACAGGGAGACAGAAAGTGAGAAGTCCCCCCCCCCAAGGGGGATGGCCATGCCGCAATCCCTTCTCCTCCATTCTCTTCTCAGGATTTTGGGCATGCACCCACACGCGCCCAGCATGAGATTTATGCCACCAGGTCTGGGGACTTGAACCGTGGTCAACTACGTGGGAGTCCAGTGACAAAACCATTATATCATCTGCTGGTTCCTCAAAAAACAATACTGAGTTTCTGTCATAAATTACATGGAAAAGGAAAATTCAACTAATGAAACTATAGTATTGAATAGATTAGTCACAAGACTATGTAGTCAAACCATAACTAAGAAAAAAAAAATATATATGAACATCAGAATGTGGTTCCAACTGCTACATTCCAATGGGTAAGTAATAAACGTTGCTGTCTTTGTTACAACCATCTTAAGAGAAATGTGTGTTCAAGGCCAGGAACCTTTGAAATGACAGGGGCCTGGGACCAGCAGTTAGCATAATGGCTATGTCGCTGCACTCCCATGTAGTTGACCAAGGTTCGAGTCCCAGACCCGGCAGTTTAAACTTATGCTGGGCACGTGTGCGTACATGCCCAAGATTCCGAAAGGAGAATGGAGGAGAAGGGATTGCGGCATGGCCACCTCCCTTGGGGGGTGATTTCATGCTTTCTGTTTCTCTCTGTCTGGTGATCACATGCACCCCATAGCAAAAACCTCTCAAAAAAAAATAAATAAAATAAAAATAAAAGAAAGAAAGAAAAAGAAGAAATGACAGGAGCCTGCCATAGATAGGTCTCCACACATCAGAGGAGTA
>NW_006159512.1:2158376-2200864 GCF_000334495.1 Tupaia belangeri chinensis
AGCGTGGCCATCCCCTCTGGGGAGTGATTTCTCACTTTCTGTCTCTCTGTCATGCCTTCTGTTTCTCTCTGTTTGGTGATCACATGCACCCCATAGCAAAAACCTCTCAAAAAAAAATAAATAAAATAAAAATAAAAGAAAGAAAGAAAAAGAAGAAATGACAGGAGCCTGCCATAGATAGGTCTCCACACATCAGAGTAGTAGCCGCCTTCGCGCCTTTAGTAATTTTCTCTAGCATCAGTACAGGACAACTTTAAGAACCCCACTGCAAATTCTATCAATAGGAGAAAAACTGTGCTGAGTGACAATGCTATAATGTTATGTCACTGTCATTTATGTTTCTGGGTTTAGTGGTAGGAATTCTGCCAGACAGTACCATGGCATTCCCCTTACACTGACTACCTCTCCTCAGAACATATATCACAGCATAGCTGAAAGTCAGTGTGCTTTAGAATTCTTTTCTTTTTAAATTTAATGTGATAGAAATTAAACATGCTGAATTTAATGTGATATAAATTAAACATTTTTTTATCTGCTTCTTAAAAATTAAACTATGTTTTGATTATAATGATACTGCTTTCCCATTGCAGATACTTTACAAAATACAGAAAAAACAAATAAGAGAACAAATCATGCATAGTTTCTTGATATTTAGGTATATTTCCTTTTATTTTTTTTCTCCCCAAGATTTTCATGTTTTGCAGTGGCCATATTACAAGTACAATATTTGCCTTGACTTTTTCTCTTAGAACGCTAAGGGACTTTTCTACAGGGTCAGACAGTGGTACAGTGATAACACAGTGCTCTGTGATACTGAGCCCACACAGGAAGGTCCTGGGTTCACATCCTGGGGCTTCACTGTGCACACTAGGCTAATATGAACACACTAGGTGAGTGTGAGCAAGCACCTACAGTCTGGACTCACTGAGGCTGGGGTGAGGGATAGATTACAGGGTGGGGATCCTGTTGGGAATGCCTCTCTCTGTCTCCCTCCGCCTCTTTCTCTGTCTCTTTCTTATGGAAGACATAAGTGAATAAACTTTTTTTTTTTTTTGGAGAGATTTTCACTATAGGGCACGTGCGCTTGCCAGACAGAGAGAGAGAGACATTAGAGACAGAAAGCGAGAAATCACCCCCCAGGGGGGATGGTCATGCCGCAATCCCTTCTCCTCCATTCTCCTCTCGGGGTCTTGGGCACGCACGCACACGCGCCCGGAGTGAATAAACTTTTAAAGAGAAATTTTTCTACATATATAACTTTAAATAGACATTTTAAGTAACTCCATGTTACCATCGGAGAATATCATAGTTTGTTAATCTTATTGTCAGAAACCTCGTGCTTCTTTTCTGGATAAACATTCCACGTGTTTAAAAAAAATCCTGTCATCCTGCAATTTCCACTTTCATTGTCATGTTTGCATAGACACAATGTGGAAAACACTAAAGAAAACTGCAAGAATGTACGAGTCATGAAGAAAAGCCATGTAATGACAGTCTGTCTCCATGTTCTGTATGCAATCTCAATCCATTTATTGCCGACTGGACTAAGTCCTCCGGGGAAAAGCACAAATCCACACAATGTTCTTCAGTGTCACATTTTACATTTGTTACATTTTGGAATTCAGATTTAGCTGACAGATGTGAAACAGCACATGTAGCTGGAATTCTCCAGAGATTACACATGCAGCAAGGCTGAGCACATGATCAATTCTGGTTATTACTACCTTGGGACTGCATCCTTTTATTTCCAGATTTTTATTTAGGGTGGGGAGGAAAGACCTTCAACACCTGCATTTGAAATCCCTTTTCCATTTTAAGGGGGTTGAATATTTCTGCTTTCCTTTCCAGGTGTTTGCCAACTAAGGAGAGCAGTTCCTATACGAATTTGTGGAGATCACCTGACTTCAGAGTGGCCTCTTCTGACAAACTTCTAAGTGTTCTGAGGTGTTCTGGTGGTTTTATTTTCCTCTTTCTTCCCTTCTTTCTTTCTTCCTTCCTTCCTTCCTTCCTTTCTTTTTAAAAAATTTACTTTTTGCTATAGTTTATGTCCTCTGCTGAGAGACATCCCCAAAGAAGGAGGATGGCCACACCGCAATCCCTTCTCCACTTTCCTCTTGGGATTTTGGGCATGCATGCACATGCACCTGGGGTGTTTTTCAAACTGCAGGATCCAGTACTTGAACTGTGCCTTTGGGATCCAACCTTCTTAACCACCACATCACTGACTGGCCTAGTTCTGATGTTCTTCAATTGCGAGACTGAAAATTAAGGTGAAAGTTTACCAGTTTTAATCTGTTTTCTTCTCATCTGCATAACTAAAATCACAATTAAATGTGAAAGTACTCCAACCCTAGTAATCTCTCCCTATTTATTTATTTATTTATTTATTTATTTATTTATTTATTTTCGCTATAGGACGTGTGTGCTCGCCAGAAAGACAGAGAGACAGAAAGCAAGAAATCACCCCCACAGGGGGAACGGCCACGCTGCAATCCCTTCTCCTCCATTCTCCTCTCGGGATCTTGGGCACGCACACACACGCGCCCAGAATGAGTTTAAGCCACTGGGTCTGGGACTCAAATCGTGGTTGACTACATGGGAGTCCAGCAACATGGTCATTATGCCATCTGCTGGTTCCCCCCTAGTAATCTCTTAACATATTCCGCCTAGGAACATCAAGGCAAAAGTGCCTGTGTATAATCTTATCTCAACTTTCACCACCCCAGAGAGCCTCACCTGAACCTGCATTTGACTTGTGACTATGACATTTTCTCTCTCCTTTCTGGGACTGCAACAATCCCTGGCTGGCATGGCATGGTGGGTGGAAGGACCTTGTACGCAGAAAGTGCTCACATTTAGTTTTTCCTCTCATTCTTCCTTTAGCTGAGTGATCTTTAACACTTTTGAATTGTGATTATGAAGGGGTCAATAATGATCGTACTCAACATTTATTAGATGTTTTTCATAGTAACTACCAAGTTATGCAAGGGATTAAGGTGTGGCTATCTTCTGTAGGGCGTAATTTTCTCTCTCTCTCTCTCTGATGAGCACACACACCATATAGCAAACTTGGGGGGGAAAAAAAGGAAAGAAAAGAAAGGTGCATCCCTAAGATCTCAACGCTGATCTCCTTCAAGGTGAACAATAAATGAAGCAGGGGAGATGTCTGAAAGGCAAAGAGAGAAGGTCAGGAACATCCATATCTTGTTTCTTTTCCTTTCTACTCTTTTTTTTTTTTTTGAGAGGATTTTACTATAGGGCGCGTGTGCTCGCCGGACAGACAGAGAGAGACAGAGAGACAGAAAGCGAGAAATCACCCCCCCAGAGGGGATGGTCACGTCGCAATCCCTTCTCCTCCGTTCTCCTCTCGGGATCTTGGGCACGCACGCACACGCGCCTGGTGTGAGTTTTAAGCCACCGGGTCCGGGACACAAACCGCGGTCGACTACGGGAGTCCAGCAACATAGCCATTACGCTAACTGCTGGTCCCTTCCTTTCTACTCTTAATAGTTTTCTGCGCTGAGCTGTGGCACCTTAATTCCTATTCAGTCTTACAATGGGTGATATAAAATGTCCTGACTTCCTTATCTACAACTTCCCTTTTCCTCTGCCATTTCGTCAGAAAAAAAAAAAAGAACAAAACCAAAACAAAACAAAAAAACAATCCTTTGACTAGATTTTCCAAATTTTCTTTTCTTTTTGGTATTACTTTTCAAAGCAACCACTCCCGAGTAATCAGCCAATAACAGTTGGTATGACGGATGCCACTGAAACAGCTGTGTTAACCTTTGGGGGGAAAAAAGAGATTCCAGGTTAGAGCCAGGTGAGAGCACACCCAGGGAAGGTCCTGGGTCCATGGCCTAGGCTCTCACTGTGTGTGCTGGGCACGTGCGTGTGCCCACCGTCTGGGCTGGCTCACACTGGGGGGACTGCAGTGTGATGACCCTATTGGGAGGTGCATATCTGACTCCCTGTTTCTTTCTCTCATGAAAAAAAAAAAAAACCCACTTAAAAAGAAAGAGAGATTCCAAGTTAGATAGCTCCAAAAAGAGCACAAAAAGAGTACTTGTGAGAACAGTGAGGAGGGGGAAATGTGTGCTTTCTGAATACAGTCTGTCTCAATAAACAGGAAATACTAATTGTGAGGAAATGAGGTTATCTTTGCATGGGAAGAGAGACCTAATGGTATAATTGCCTCTGAGTATTTAAGGGTTCTGGACGTACAAAGCCTTCTTTTTGTCATCAATGAGGATCTCAGGTTTATCTGTACAGCTCTCTGAATTACATCTTGATGAAGGTACTAATTTTCTGATTATATTTTCACATAAACATTGTTCCAGAAGATTGAAAGAAAAATAAAAGCCCACCAATCGTTTTTTAACTAATTTCAGTGTAAGTGACTTTTAAGTACTGCTACGAGTTAGGTTTTCATAGGAGAAATTTGGTTGCATTGCTCAGCAACCCGGATTATGAATATCAGAGGAAAATTCTGTTACAAAATAAAAGGGGAAATATCTGCAATACCCCACATTTGAAGTCATTTTTGGAGATGTGAGGGTGTGCTAGTAACATCTAAAAATTGCAAATCTCACCACAGTATTATTAATACATAAAACTGGTCTGCATCTTAAGCAGAGAGACTGTTGTTTTGCTTATATTTTGCTAACCATGCAGGAGGATATTTACAGCCACTAGGGGTACTTTCTGACTTATTTCCTTTCCATTTTTGAGATCATAAAATTTATGATCTACCAAATGACTCTTGGTCTCAGTATTGTAAATATGATTATGGCTAACAAAATTCATTATTAATGTAAGTCCACATAAAAGTAACAAAACAAAAAATGCAAAACATGGAAATATACCTATATTTTTAAAGAAAAGCTTTAAGGTGAATTGAATCTCAAGAGACAATTTTGGGTAGGTAAGGGCCTGGTTGTTCAACTTCTAGATTATAAATGGTCTTTTCTGCTCTACTGCAGTTCTGCTTTCTTTCTTGCTGTTCAGCTACTCTAATGGCACAGAACACTGTCCATCAGGGGATAGACTAGTGAAAGAGGCAATGAATTCAATCCAATCAATTCTGTTTCTTTTCAGCAGTTCTGATGAAAAAATTTGATATGGTAGGAGATACAAATCTATCTAAAACTAGCTAAAATTAAGACTTAAAAAATGCATCCAATGCTTTCACTTAGCCCAGCTAGCTACTACTGCATTTTAGAACTGGGTGTTTATCATATTTCAGCCCACGTACAGAAGAAAAATGGATATTAAGGGTTAATAAAAATGTATTTCCAAGAAAGCAGATGTTGTTCATCTTAAGGACAGGTTCAAAAAAGGGAATGAGCAGAATGATGATACTGAGAGGTGATTTTTTTGTTTTGTTTTGTTTTAAATGATCCCTTTCCTCCCATTGTCTTCTACCCCCCTACCTTTCATGACCTCCTTATTTATCTCCTGGAGAGTCCTATAAAAAGGTAAAGCTGGGAATTGCTGTATGCCCAGTAGACTTGCTAAGATAAAAATGACTGACACTGCCAAGTGGTGGTGAGGATGTGGAGGAACTGGAATTCTTACTTTGCTAGTAGAAATATAAAATATATAGCCATGTTTGGAAAACTGCCAATCTTGAAAATATGACTCAGTTTATTAAAATAAACTCTGTAAATCCATGTCCAACTAGCAATCCAAGAGAAATGAAAATGTATGTCCAAACATTTGGACATGAATGTTTAAACAACATTATTCAAAATAGCTAAAAATTGGAGACAAGGCACAGTAGTTACCATGCTGGACTCCCACATGGCTAACTGCATTTTGAGTCCTGAACCTGGATGTTTGAAAATTATGTGGGGTGTGTGTATGTGTGTGTTATGTGCGTACCCAAAATCCCAGGAAGAGAATGGAGGAGAACGGACTGCAGTGTGGCCATCCACCCTAGGGGTTGATTTCTTATTTTGATCTCTTATTTTCTCTGTTTCTCTCTGGTGAGCGTACATACCCTATAGCAAAAAACCTTAAAAAAATTAGTTGGAAACAATCCAGATGTCCCATCAACTGGTAAATGGGTAAGTAAAATATAGTATATTAATGAAGGATATAATACTCAATAATGAAAGGAACAGACTACAGATACATGCTACAACATGAGTAAACTTCTAAAACATGATGGTATGTGAACAAAGCCAGATACATGAGATTACATTTTATGGTTCCATTTATATGACATTTCTTGAAAATATAAAACTACTTATAAGAAAGCATACCAGTGGTTGACTGGAGTGGAAATGGGAGCAGGGACTAATTGTAATGGGCATGAAGGAAATTTCTGGGGTGATGGATTGTTGATGGTTGAGCAGCTGTGTAAGTTTACTAAACTCAAACTCTATACTTAAATTGGGTGATTTTTATGATCTGTACTTACTTTGTAACACAGCTGCTAATAAAAGAATAATGTTGAGACAAAATATTAAGTATTTAGTAATGTAGTATAAATAAGGCCATTCCTGAAGACTATAATTTAAAGTGCTGCAGAGAGACAGACCTCTGTTTTCTTGGAATGTACTAGTAACCAACTGGGCTAAAGGGTGAGTAACATAAACTGCAGGATGTCCCGTACATCTCGAGGGAAATGTGACCCATTGGGCAGCTCTGTTCTAGGAGCCCAGTGCTGCTTAGCTATAGGTTAAAGAATAACTAGCATATTCTTTGTTGTATGTGTACAATACATTAATACTGACTTCACATATGTGGACACAGTTTTGAGGGTCTTAATCCTCTAAGTCAGTTTGGAAACATGTTTATGCTTTCTAAATACAACAAATGCTTTGTGAATGTTTGTTTGGAGTATGGTGAGCACTATCAGCCAACACAGGGTTATTTATTTATTTATTTATTTGTAGGAGGTGACAGATTGTCATACTTGAGATGACCCTCAAGAACTAGGTAGTAAAGTTTGATCACTAGAGTGAGTGAATGGCATCAGGATGACTTCCTGGCCCAGATAAAGTCAATGGGATCCACTGGCAACCTGACTGTAGTTTAATCAGTAATTGCTGAAACTCAGCTCAACAAAGAAGGCAAATGTTAGGAGAGAGTAGGGAAGTGAGGGAAGAGGGCAGATTCAAGCAATGAAACAAAAGATAAAGGAGAATTAGAACACTCAGCCTTGGCAGTATTCTGGGAAAGAAAGACTAACTCTGTAGCGAGTAAGCTCCCTGATCATGTAAGAGGTATTGTTTGCCATGGGACAGGGAAATATTTCATCAGGCCTCAAACTGATCCAAACAAAACATCCCTCAAAATTCCCTTTTCTCCAGTACTACATGTGCCAGGAAGCAATAATCAATGAGTTAGTTTTCTGGGTACCCAGATATCAGGAAAGGAAGTGTTGACAATGATGGCACTGGGGAGGAGATAAGCATGTGGTTACAGAGAATTCTTCTTACCATACATTAACAGAGGAGAAATCTTTTTTTTTTTTTTTGAGAGGTTTTCGCTATAGCACGCGTGCGCTCGCCAGACAGACAGAGCGACATAGAGACAGAGAGAGACATAGAGACAGAAAGCAAGAAATCACCCCCCAGGGGGGATGGTCACGCCGCAATCCCTTCTCCTCCATTCTCCTCTCGGGATCTTGGGCACGCATGCACATGCGCCCGGCGTGAGTTCTAAGCCACCGGGTCCAGGACGCGAACCACGGTCGACTATGTGGGAGTCCAGCGACATAGCCATTACGCTAACTGCTGGTTCCCACAGAGGAGAAATCTTGATACGTTCTTCTCTCCTCAATTATTGGGTTGTCAGAAAAGTCATTTTTGCAGAGAAAACCAGAAAAATACGTCATGACTTTTCCTATGACCCAATAAATTAAATCGACACTACTGACTCACAGACTCTGCTTGGGGGGATATAGTGACTAAAAGCAGGGCTTGTTGTCAGAGTGACTTGGGTATGAATCCTAGCACCAGTACTTAAGACATATGACTTCTGGTCAATTTCTTAACCTCTCTCTGCATTGCTTAACTTACAAAATTGTGGGGTTAAAAACATAGTACTTACCTCTTAGTGGTATTATCAGGATTAAATGAGACACAGAGCACTCAGCATAGTGCTTACGATAAAATGAATCTCAAAAAGTTGTAACTTCATCCAATGTTTTGATTAAGCCCAGTTTCTGGACTGGAAGAGCTGAGCTCACCCCAGGAACTTGGGTAGCTTGTCAGTGTAATACCACAACCAGAGGTGGCTCAGCAGCCTGCCAGGCACCTTTTCCCTGGCAACAATCTCTGTACCACCAGTCACTCTTCTTTTCAAACGTCAGTGGTCTCATTAAAAATAAGTTTATGCTGAACTATATTAATTTCCTTTTTTTGACAGGGTTATTAGTATGAATTTGACAGACCAGGAGAATGTCATAGATATAGTGTCTTTGATTCCAATAAAGCACTTGGTGAAGTCTTTCATTATCTATAAGATGGTAGGCTCTATGAGAGAAAAATTAAGTGGATTCACAGCTGGTTGTACATCTACACCCGAGAAATTGATGAATGACTCTGTCACAACCTGTGGGGGGACCACTGATTGAATGCCGCAGGGCTCTGCCCCTGGATTCTGCTCTATCCAATATTTTTATTAATGCCATCAAAGTAGACATAAGAAGAACACTCATCAGATTTTTCAATGATATTAAACTGGGAAGGATATTTAACACAATAATAGACCAATGTAAAATCCAAAATTTCCTCAACAAGCTGAAAGGCCACATTGGAACCCAAAAGATGCATTTAACAGGGATAGAGTACTGTTCTACATTAAGGTTCTGAAAGAAATCAATTGTGAAACTTCAAGATGAGGAAATTATGCTTTCAGCACAGTTCAAAGAAAGGACTGAGTGTTTAGTTGAACACAGGAAGAAATTCAGTGGAAAGAGTATAAAACTAAGGATTAGATGGGAAGGGAACACACACATAAAGTGATCTTACAGGGCTGGGCTTCTAGTGTAGTGGTTAAGTGCTGTGTCAAGGAGCCAGTTTCCACAGGGCTGACCAGGGTTTGAGTCTTGGCCCAGCAACTTGAGAAACATGTGCATATGCCCAGGATCCTGACAGGCTGGAGAAAGGGACTGCTGTGTGACCAGGCCTCATGGGGGAGGGGTGTCCCCCCTCTCATACATGCATGTGCCCTTTGGCATTAAAAAATTTATTTTACAAAACACATCCTCTCATTTACTTTACCATTTCAAACTTACAAGGTGGATAATTAGTTCCAGATTAGAAATAATGAAATTGAGGCTCAGGATTTTTTTTTTTTTTTTGAGAGTTTTTTGCCATAGGGCACTTGCTCTCCAGAGATAGAAACACGTAGTGAGAGGGAGAGTGAGAAATCACCCCTGGGGGATGGCCACAATGCAATCCCTTATCCTCTATTCTCCCTCTTGGGTTCTTGGACATGCATGCACATGCACATGCACATGCACACAGCATGAGTTTCAATCCATCGAGTCCTGAGCTTGAACCACAGTCGACCATATGAGAGTCCAGCAAAGTAACTGCTACGCCATCTGCTGGTTCCAAGGCTCAGGAATTTAAGGAACTTGTCAAAGTGGGGACAAAGTCAGAATCTGAATCCAGTTCTGACTTCCAAAAATTTATGCTCTTTAAAAAAATGTTTATTTCTCTTAATGAGAGAAAGACAGGAAGAAAGAGGGAGGTATTTCCTACAGGGTCTTGCCATGTGCAGTCCTTCCATCTCAGCCTCCTAGTAAGCTAGGATTATAGGTGCACACCTCCACATCTGGTGTTTAGGTTTGTCTGGAGTCCAAATCCAGGCCTCTCAAGCAGCTCTGGCTTCAGGCAGTGACACCCTACCACCTTGCCACCACAGAGAGGCCCCCTATTTTTTTTTTCTGATTTTAATTTTATTTTCCTTTTATTGACAAATATTAATTGTATATATTTGTGTATTTTGATACACTGTGGAATGATCAAATCTGAATATATAGCCTATGACCTCATTTATCATTTCTTTCTTGTGGTGAGAACATTTAGAATCCAATTGTTCAGCTATTTCAAAATAATACAGCATATTAACTCTAGTTACCTAACTATGCAATAGAACACTAGAACTTATTCCTCCTAAGTATAACTTTAAATCGATTTACCAACTCTTCCCTTCTCTATCCTAACTCCTCCCCTCCCCCCAACCCCCAGTCCCTGGCATCCCTGCTGGTATTCACCACTCCACTTTATGAGCTGGACTCTTAGACCCACATATGAGCTATGATCATGCTCTGTGTACCAGGCTACCATTTCTCTCCCAGAGTTGTTGTGAGGCTCAGGGGACAAATTTGTGGAAGTACCCAGCACAGGTCTTGGCCTGCATCTTCTGCTCAAAAGTTGGTTTCTGGTCACATTTAGATGGAAGGCCGAGTGTTCACCGAAAACACTGGAACTTGATGCATTATAATACGAACCCTGCAGTCTATATTCTACATCTTTTCAAGTTTATCCATTAATATGATGACCACAGTACTGAGTCTGTTTCTTTTTCTTCTCCCACTCATCATTATTCCCAAATCCTTAATGCCAGTGGAGGAAACCCTTGTCAGGAAAAGGTACTGGGAAATTTGAGGGCAATGCGAAATCTCTGTCCGTCAGTAATGATTCCCAGATAATTAAAATTTGGTTTTTTTATTAAGGTAATTTTCAAGGGTAGCATTAGTGGTTTAATGTTGCATATTTACATGCTAAAACCTCAATTACCTTTAGATAACGAGGCAGTTTGTTAACCAGAGTATAATGATATGCATATAGCATGTATGAAATCTTCACTTAATTCAATTATTTAGTTAGTTTATCTTATGGCTAAATGATATTTTTTTTCACCTTGTTCTTGAAATCTTTGCTGGGATTCTTCCTAAATACACATATGTATGTTTCTCCTCCCCTGCCTAAGTGCAGTCTACGGAGTCTTGACTTCTTTCCTGGATATTTGGCATACTGCAGTACATCTGAGTCATGTCCTGGAAAGACCATTTGTCACTGGGCCACAGTGCTGCTGCAGAGGTGGCTGAAGAATGCACACGGGCTCTGGAAGAATTCTGGATTTTGTTCTTTTTAATAAACTAATTCTTAGGAGGAGTTGGTTGTCATTATTTCTTCCACTAGAAGCAAAGGCTGACAATATTAGCTATTTAAAGGTTTTAATTGTGAAAAATCTTATTGTAAAAAAGGTCTTATTGTAAAAAATAATCCTCTGAGGGTGAGTGCAAGTTCCTTTTAATTTTCTTTTGTTCTTTTCTTTTGGAGGAGGCCAGTCTTAATTCCCCAAGGTGGAGAATGGAGAGTCATTAGCTGCACATGGTGCTGGCTGTCCCGTCTTGGTAAGGATGGAGATGGCTGGGGTGAGTGAACAGGATGACTTGTGCAGTGGATGAGCTGAAAACCTCTGCTTATAAAGGGAGCCAGCCCTGGGTGCAATGGTTAAGGGAACTGGCTTCCACAGAGTCAGCCATGGTTCAAAACACAGCCCTAGAGATTTGGAAAACATGCCAGGCACTTGGGCATGTGTGCCTCAAATCCCAACAGGATGGAGAAATGGACGAGAAGAGATTATGGTGTGGCCATGCCCCATTGGTAAGTATTTTCTCCCTCTCTCTCTCTCTCCTGTCTCTCTCTCTCTGCGGGAAAGAAAAAAAAAAGATGCTAGGGGTGGAGGAAGCACTGAGTCTGCAATAAAGTGTCTTACTTCCTTCAGGTTTCTATGTGAACATCCCACCGGACTTTCACACAAGCTGTACCACCTTTCTGGAATGTCCACTTCTTCGTCTGGGGAACTCCTACTCATCTTAAAATAGTTCAAGAAGAAGTTCAAATATTACTTTTGTGAAAGGTGACACCTTGCCAGCGGCTTTTGCCATCACCCTGTTCTCCATCAGAGGTGCTGCAGCTAGGTGTTTGCAGGTTTCCTTCTCTAAGCCGAACTCTCCTTGAAGGCAGAAATACATCTTATTCTCTTCACGTTCCTAGCACAAAAACCCAACCTAACTAGACCCAAAGACATCTCAAAACACATAACAGCAGCAGAACTTTTGAATGATAGTATCAAACTGGTCATGCTCCATGAAAACAAAACAAAACAAAAACAAAAACAAAAAAACTACATACCACATTGTATGAACAAATGAAATGTATTTACCATAGGGTGCATGCACTTTACGGAGAGAGAGAAAGAGAAAACAGATAGAAGGAAAGTGAGAAATTACCCTTTCGGGGAGATGGCAATGCCACAATCCCTTCTCCTCTTCTCCTCTTGGGATTTTGGGCACACATGCACACGTGCCCAGAATGATCTTAAAACCACTGGGTCTGGGTCTTGAACAGCAATTGGCCATGTGAGAGTCCAGCTCCTTAATCATTGTCACCTGCTGACCCTATTTTTGTTTTTGTTTTTGAGATATTTTTGCTATAGGGCATGTGTGCTTGCTGGAGAGACAGATAGATGGAGGAAGAGAAAATGAGAAATTGCCCTTTGGGGTAGATGGTCATGCTGCAATCCCTTCTCTTCAATTCTCCTCCTGGGATTTTGGGCATGCATGCACACATGCCCAGCATGAGTACAAGCTGCCGAGTCCAGGACTTGAACCACAGTTGACCATGTGGGGGTCCAGTGCCTTAACCACTATGCCACCTGCTGGCCCACTTTTACTTTTTAAAACTACTTTCTTGAGGTGTGATTGAAATGTAAAAAGCTATGCATATTTAATGCACAGTAGTTTCCCTTTATCCAGGAAGAATACGTTCCAAAGCCCCCAGTGGATGCCAGAAACTGTGGATAGTACCAAATCCAATACACATTTACCTTTGATAAAGTTTAATTTATATATTAGGCACAGTAAAGATCAACAACAATACCAATAAAATAGAACAAATAGGAGGCCAGCAGGTGGTATAGTGGTTATGTAGCTGGACTTTCACATGGCCTACCGCGGTTCAAGTCCTGGATCCAATGGTTGAATATCATGCCAGGCATGTGTGCATGCACGTCCAAGATCCAAGGGGGGATATAGAGCAAAAGGGGATTGCAGCATGGCCATTATCTCCTGGGGGTGATCTCCCACTTTTCCCTCTCACTATCTCTGTCTCTCCCTCTCTGGTGAGTGCCCATGCCCTATGGTAAAAACCTCTAAAAAAACAAATAAAACAAGTATAACAATATACTGTAATAAAAGTTATGTAAGTGCAGTCTTTCTCAATCGATCTTACTGTATTGTATTCACCTATTTTTGGAACATGGTTGGCTGCTGGTAACTGAAACTGCAGATACAGAGGGATTACTGCATGCAACTAGAATAGTTTGGGGGATAATTATATACCCATGATAACATCAGCACCAACAAGGCCATTACACATTTGCATCACATCACAGAGTTTCCCTCCAGCGCCTTTATTATCATCATTTGCATGTGTGTATGGTAAGAATACTTAACATAACATCTACTCTTTGAGCAAATTTAAGTATGTAATATAATATTGTTAGCCACTGGCACTATGCTGGATAATAGAACTCCATACTAATTAATCTTGCATAACTGAAACTTTGTACCCTTTGACCATTACCTTCTCATTTCCTCCTGCTCCTAGATCTTGGTAACCACCATTGTACTCTCTGTTTCTAGGTATTTGACTGTTTTTAGATTCCATATATAAGTGAGATCATACCAGATTTGTCTTTCCATCCTTGAATTATTCACTTAGTTAACATTCTCTAGTCCCATTTGTATCATCATAAATGGCAGGATCTCCTTTTTTAAGGCTAATATTCCATTGTTGGGTATGCCACATGTTTTTAATGTATTCATCCACTGACGGACATATAGATTGTTTCTGTCTCTTGGCTATTGAATATAATGCTGTAATAAACATGTGAGTGCAGGTATCTGAGATCCTGATTTAAATTCCTTTGGATAAATACCCAGAAGCACAATTGCTGGATCAGATGGTAGTTCTATTTTTAATACATGTTTATTTTGTATCGTTTGCAAGCTTACTGATCAAAATAATAAGCTCAAGATGAACAAGTGAAAAGACGGACAGTGTTTTTAAAGAAGTAGATGCTGGGGCCAGCAGTTAGTGTAATGGCTATGTCACTGGACTCCCATATAGTCAACCACGGTTGGAGTCCTGGACCCGGTGGATTAAACTCACGCCGGGCGCGTGTGAGTGTGTGCTCAAAATCCCAAGAGGAGAATGGAGGAGAAGGGATTGCGGCATGGCCATCCCCTCTGGGGGTTGATTTCTCGCTTTCTGTCTCTCTGTCTCTCTCTGTCTTTCTGGTAAGTGCATGCACCCTATAGCAAATACCTCTCAAAAAAAAAAAGAAAAAGAAGTAGATGCTAAACTATGATATGGGAAAGTGATGCCTCCACTCATCAGTGTAAACTCATCATGACTTACAAGTCTCCAATAAAAACCAAGCAATAAACAATGGGTTAATGTTCGGTAGAAAACTGGGTTTACTCTCTAATTGCCACTGAACTCATTACCTACGTGTGTCATTTGAAGAATTATTCATTTTTCACTCCGCGAATATTGTCAAAACAAGCTGGGTAGAACGATAATCTAATGATATGTAATAAAATGATGATAGTCTGGAGAATGTCATTAATTAATTAATATAATGTTATTCATACAGTGGACACTTGATATCCATGAAATGTATAATTACTGATAAAAATGTCACAGAGTTAGTATCACACTTACTGATCATATCATTTTTTTTCCACTCATAGCTTAAATGAAATCTTCCTGAAATTCCTGGTTCAATTTTTATAAGACTTGAGTAATTTATGCTTTTTGATGAAGAATTTAAATGCCAAAGTTCACTCTCAATACATGAAAAATGATGTTTCCCACAGAATTATTCTAATCTCAACTTTTAAAAGAACTGACTAACAATACTTCAGGCCAAATGTCTCAAATATTGTAATTTCATATTTTAATTGATTGAGATGGAAGTGGTTCTCTTCCCCCACCATTTCTTTGTTTTTATTTAGATTTAGTGTCCTCTCTCATCTAGGTTCATAAAACATGATGCTTCTCTCTCACAAACACGGGCAGAATGTTGTTGAAAGTTCCCTGCAGGAAAACCAGGAGCAGGGATAAAAAGCCTTAGCTCCCTGGCTTGAACGCCTTTAGTGAAATGTCTTATGGGAGAAATGATAATGAAGGAGGTGGGGAGAAAAGACGTGGTACCTTCCAAACACAGCATTCGAAAAACAAGTATTACTGGGAACCAGCAGTTAGCGTAATGGCTATGTCACTGGACTCCCATGTAGTCCACCGCGGTTCGTGTCCCAGACCTGGTGGTTTAAAACTCATGCCGGGCGTGTGTGCGTGTGTGCCCAAGATCCCAAGAGGAGAATGGAGGAGAAGGGATTGCGGCGTGACCATCCCCCTTGGGGGGTGATTTCTTGCTTTCTATCTCTATGTCTCTCTCTGTCTGGCGAGCGCATGCACCCTATAGCAAAAACCTCTCCAAAAAAGAAAAACTAAGTATTACTAACATGGTTTTTATGAAGCACTCAAGTCTTATGTAAGTATGTCTGGGTTTTTGTTTCCTAAAAATACAAGAGGCTGTAAAAACTGTATAACTAAGATCATGAATTTGAGAGAAAAAAAGTTTGCATCTAGCTAGATTTGATAAAATGCAACTTTTCAAACAAGTTTTTTTTCTATTTTATAATAACTTACATAGCTGTTTGAAAAATCTTTGGTCACACAGAAAGCTGAAGAAGACTGTCTTAATTTTAAAAGAGTAACACTGTTCATTCATGTGGATTTTTGCAGGGAGAAAGATTTTATTTATTTATTTAAGTTTTTTTGGAGAGGTTTTTGCTATAGGGCACATGCACTTACCAGAGAGACAGAGAAAGACAAACAGAAAGTGAGAAATCACCCCCCAGGGGGGATGGCCACCCCTCAATCTCTTCTCCTCCATTTTCCTCTTGGCATCTTGGGAACACACGCACACACACACCCTGCGTGAGTTTAATTCACCGGGTCTGGGATGCAAACTGCAGTAGACTACATGGGAGTCCAGCAACACAGCCATTATACCAACTGCTGGTCCCAGAAAGATTTTATTTTCTAAAAGGTTTTGTCAGAGGGTGCATGTGCTCACTAGAGAAAGAGGGAGAGAAAGAGAGAGAGAGAGAGAGAGAGTAAAAAAGTACCCCCTTCTGATGGGAAATCAACAACTAAGGTTTCCAAGAAATGAAAGCATGAGGTCAGAGTTGGTTTATAACAATGATTCTGATGTCAATATCAAGAACAGATTGGAGTGAAAAGACACTGTCCATAGGCCAGCAAGTGGAAATAATTAAAGTACGTGGAATTAGGTCTCGTTCACAACTGTATTCCCACTGTCTAGCACCATGGCTACATGTATTACAGTAGTGACTCAGTACTTACTGAATGAATGCCAGAACGGCAATGGGAGGAGAAACAGATCTGGGAAATACGACACAGCAGGAACAGTGGGGTTGGTGAGTATCAGGTAGGTTGTAAGGAGGAATTTTCTAAAGGATTACTCTGAAAATTGGTCTTGGAAAGGATAATGTTGCCAGATACTACAAACAAGGAGGAAGGAGGGAGGACAGGCTGGCAGGGAAGGTGGGGCTCTAGAGTATCACTCTGTGCATCTGCCGGGTTCACCCCCTCCACAGTGTCGAGGAAGGATGTCTAAGAGAGAGCAAAGGACCCTCGCTCCACGCCTGCCATGCTGCAGGTACTGAATAGACTGCTTTCCTTGTTACCTTGTGAAATCCCCAGGAACTCTCTGTGAGTCTGGGACTGTTATCCCTGTTTACAGTGAAGAAAAAGAAAATGAAGCTTAAGATGACATAGTAATTAGGGGGCAGGGGCCAGGTTAAAAACACACGCCTTTCTGTCACAAAGCCTGAGCTTCTTCCACTTCATCGCAATGCCTCCCCCAATAAAACGAACATTTGGAATATGCTACATTCCATATTCAGAACATCTGAGGGTAGGGAGTGCACTGCAGAGGAACCAAATCATAACTTCTGTTAACTTACTGGCTTCATTAATACACTGAACCCGTCTTCCTCATAGTTATTATGAGAAACCAAAAAAGATGTGAACATCTTTTGAAAATTAAAAAGCATTCTAGAAAAACAAAGTGATATAAAAAAAAATTGAGAGAACAATATGCTCAAATTCTCCTTAAGGAATTCTAGAAAAGGACAAAAGAGGACAGGGGCTGGGCGTTAAGTACCCCCTGACTGGAAAAGGCATCTTTCCGACCATGGTTTAGAGAGCTTGTTGAGTTTTTTCTTGTCATCATGAGTCTGTTTGCCTGAAATATGAAAAACTTGGGTTTGAGGCGTAGGTAAAGAATGAATTTTGTCTTCCAAAGTCAATGTACAACTTTACTACTTTGACTCCACTTTCAAAAATACACCTACGTTCCAATCACTTGTGTCTGCAGAGTCCCAGCAGGGTCTATGCAAAGTGGCCCTTGGAATGGGATGGAGAGCAAGAATCATACGTGTTTTCACCATGTGCTGTGTAAGTCCTCTGAACATAGTGGAGTGCCTGTGTGGTGGTGTCTCTCTCTTTTTTTTTTTTTTTTTGGAGAGATTTTCACTGTAGGGCGCGTGCGCTCGCCAGACAGACAGAGAGAGACATAGAGACAGAAAGCGAGAAATCACCCCCCAGGGGGGATGGTCACGCCGCAATCCCTTCTCCTCCATTCTCCTCTCGGGATCTTGGGCACGCACACACACGCGCCCGGCGTGAGTTTTAAGCCACCGGGTCCGGGACGCGAACCGCGGTTGACTACGTGGGAGTCCAGCGACATAGCCATTACGCTAACTGCTGGTTCCCTGTGGTGGTGTCTCTTGGCTCCAGCACAATTTAAGTGCACTGAGCCAAGGCTGTACCTACATTCTCATGGTAGCCACAACACCTGGCAGGAAGGGGCTCTCTGGGAGGGATCTTCAAAAACTTTGGGAATGCATATCATGAAACAAACTATGTACAGTTTCAAAATATTTTGCACCAAAGTTAACTTATATTTTAATTCCATTTTTCCACACATTTTTGAAGTCTCCACATATGTAACAGAAAAGAACTTAGGTTGTGCTCACTCTTCCCTTAGCGTGTCAATGGCTGGTTCTGACTACTCACTCAGGTTTCAGTGGAGTTGTTTTCTTTTTTTTTTTTTTTTTCGCTATAGGGCGCGTGCGCTCGCCAGACAGACAGAGAGAGACATAGAGACAGAAAGTGAGAAATCACCCCCCGGGGGGATGGTCATGCCACAATCCCTTCTCCTCCATTCTCTCGGGATCTTGGGCACGTTAAGCCACCGGGTCCGGGACACGAACCGTGGTCGACTACGTGGGAGTCCAGTGACATAGCCATTACGCTAACTGCTGGTTCCCTCAGTGGAGCTGTTCTGAGAGGTCTCCGTGATGGCCTTCTTTAAGGAGGCCCCTTTGGCTACTCTGCTACTGCTCTCTGTCAAGTTCTTTTTTTTTTTTTTTTTTTTTTTTAATTTTTTAGAACTTACAATCATACATTTCCTTGTTTGCTTATCTGTGACTCCCTCTCAAAGTAGACTGTAGGCCTTGTCAGGGCAAAGAGCATGTCTATCAGCCCAGCACCTAGCATGGGCCTGCCATGTATCATAGCAGGTGTTCAGGGCCTATTCATTGTTTTAATTAATAAATGGTGCTAAATTGGAGAAGGTGAGGCAAGTGACAGGCAAGCAGAAGGGCCACTCAGCACTTGGGAGAGCTGGTTCCACAGTCAGGCTTAGTTATCATTGGGAACCACGAGTAGAGCCATGGATTGACTCATACGTGGATTGAGGCTGTCCCTCCAATCTTATCAGCAAAATATGCCAACCCAAAGGGCCAACTGGTCTACACACAAGCTCCAGGGGAGAAGGCAAGCATCACTATTTCTCCACCCTGGAGTAGGTTCCTTGTTCTCCTAGTTAAATATGCATGGTACATAAAAATAATTGTGGAGACAGAAGGACTCACAGTTGCTCAAAGTAGACCAGGAAAGTGTTTGAACCATTCAGTGGGTGGTGTGACTGCTAGGGGAACCAGGAGTGGGAATAGAAACTACTCCAGGAAATGGTACTGTATGAAACAATTTACATATTTTAGGGCTTGGGAGGTTCTGGAACTACATTTGTTCTCCTCCATTTCTACCACTGAAATAAATCATTGAGACCTAAAATGAGTAGATGATATGTAGTGATACGGCTGAAAAGTCACATAAGACTAGTTTATGGGCCAGGATTTATGCATAATTTATCACATTAGATCTTTGCAACCTGTTCAAGTTATATCATCCCCTGTCTCACAAATGAGGAAACAGGTTCAGAGAGGTTATGCAAGCAACGAAGTCTGTTAGATCTTAACACTTGCACTTTTTAAAAAGTTGATTTATTTCTTCCATGAGTGAGAGAATGAGAGGGAGAGAGAAAACCCCCAACATTATCCTGTGCTTCAGTCAGACCTGGATCATGGGCATGTGTGTAGTTGGCACACTTATGGAGGTCTCTGGAAGTGATCTTGGAACCTTTCCATGTGGATCCGCCTCAGAGTAGAGTGTTTTACCAAAGCTGTACCACTGTTGAGCTCCAGCACCTGTACTTTCTTCACGACAGAGCCAGAGTCTAGAGAACTTAACTCTTTGCAATGTCATTTCTTACATATTTTACACACCTTTTAGGTGTCAGGACTAATGCTGGTGATATTATCGGTAATATTGGCAAGATAGCACTGTGAAATGGTGACTTCCAAGAGATGAGGTACATTCTCTAACTGCAAGCAAAGGTAAGAGAAGGGTAGTTTTACACCCTCAATATCAACTGAAATGGCAGTCATTCAAAATCTCACCTATTTCCCATTGAATGGTTTTTTGTCTTTTCTTTTTTGAGAGACAGATTTTTGCTATAGGGCGCGCACGCTTGCTAGAGAGACAGAGGGAGACAGAGAGACAGAAAGCGAGAAATCACCCCCCCAGGGGGGATGGCCACGCCACAATCCTTTCTCCTCCATTCTCTTTTTGGGATTTTGGGCATGCACACACATGTACCTGGCATGAGTTTTAAGCTGCCAGGTCCAGGACTACATGGGAGTCCAGAGACGTAACCATTGTTCCATGTGCTGGTCCAACACTGAATGATTTTAATCCAACTAAACAATTTTTATTTTTAATCCAACTAAACAATTTTTGTTGTTGTTGTTGATGTTAGGTTTTTGCCATATCATGTGTGTGCTCACTGGAGAGAGAGTGATAGACACAGAGAGAAGGAAAGTGAGAACTCACCCTCCCCCCCAGGGGATGGCCATGTTGCAATCCCTTCTTCTCCATTCCCTCTTAAGATTTTGGGCACACACACACACACACACACACACACACACACACACACACCTGGCATGATTTTCGAGCTGCTGGGTCCAGGACTCGAACCACAGCCCGTCATGTGGGAGTCCAGTGCCTTAACCATCACGTCACCTGCTGGTCCCAAAGTGTTTTTTTTTAAAACTCTCTGGAAGTGATCTCCTTATAAAAGACTTATTTTTCAGTAAACATCTTCTTTGGGAATTCTAAAGAAATACTTGATTCTACATCTTGGCTGTAGTTCCCAAGAGATGAAGTATGCAGTAGCCATATTTATAGTACCAAACCCTGCTCTGGTATTGCATTTTGCTGATCTGCTCATCCTGAAGGGCTCTGGTGGCTTAAACAACCTCAAATGTCATTTATTGCTGCCTAATGTGCTTATTCACCTATTTTTAAAAATTGAAACATATTCTGGAACAAATTTAATTTTCTGATGTTGAAAAATTATCAGTCTGGTTCTCCACTCAAACTATACGGTGTACCTGGTATATTGGAGGTACTCAGTAGGAATAACATTACTGAATGAAGAAAATATATGGAGGCTATAAGAGCATAATTTCAGAATTCTGCCCATATACAATTCTTTAACATTGCATGAGCTTAAAAGCTGGGACAGCATCTATTAATACATAATTAGTGTGAAAAGTTGGGGAAATGGGGATGCAAAATTCAAAACCAGCTCTTGGCCAGTAGTTTTTTTTTTTTTTTTTTTAAACAGTCTTTGAGTGTTTGTGAACTGCAAAATGCCTTTGCTGATCTTCCCATCCCCTTCCTACAACTGGCACTGTGATGTGAACTTGGTGTCCCTTCTAAATCGGTCAGTTGTCTGGGATCCTTAATTATAGTAACTGTCAATTTTGCTCACACAAGATCAACCCTTCGTGTACTGTCTTTCTCAAGGAGCATAGTGAGTGACATCTAAGCCTTGAAGTCCAGGATGGGTCATGCTCTGGGACTATATCATTTTGACTTTTGGGAAGTGTCTGCTCTGCCTTGATGCTTGATTTTTCTATCTGGATAGCAGAGTGTCTTCTGTTTGAGACACTGTCTCAGATGGAAAGTGGTACATATAGATTAAATAATTCCTCCCTGAGAAATGTCCCTCTGTAAAGTTCAAATAGCAGTAGTTTGGAACGTATGTGAGACCTGATCCCTGATGGTTTAGTAAATAATTTGTATGTTCAGGATGTATACGCAGTGCGAGCCATGACAAATCTACCACGAGTTATAAATATAAGCATGCAATCACTGGTGCTAACCGAGTCTCCTTATCTTTCAGGTTGTATGTGTAATAGAAAGCATATTGGCTTTGATCTGAGGCAGACCGGAGTTTGAATCTTATCAGTGATAAAATGCAGAGGGTGGATTTTAAGGGAGGCATTCACCTTTTCTGCTCTAGGTTCTTTGCCTGTGAAATGGAGCCGATAACACCAACTTCAGAGATCCATTGTGTCATCTGAAAAATTGTAACACATTTTTTGCACAGAAAAACATAGAAAAATACATCAGGACTTTTCTGATGACCTAATATTTAAAGCATTTATTGTGTGGACTATATGTGTACAAATTGTTATGTTAACATAATAAGATGAGTTTATATGTGGGTATGTGTAGTGTGTATGTGTATGTGTGTGTGTGTGTGTGTGTGTGTGTGTGTGTGTGTGTGTGTGTTGCAGACTTAATAAATGCTCCTCTTCCAATATACATTATTGTCTAATATGATTAAAAGGAGTGTGGACAGTTTCATTTCCCCCTTCCTCTAGAGATTGTATAGGGTGGTGAAAGCTGAGGACATGGTGAAGGGGGACTACAGTAGCTACTGAAGAAACTGCATGAACCTAGGAGGACAGATGATCACAACTAGCTGGGGACAAAAGAGAAAAAGTCAAAATAGTTTTTAAAACATATTTGCTTCGATGTCTAGAAGAATCAATAGGAAGGCCTATCATCAAAAGAAAGTTTCTATGAAAGAACGCAGATGACATGGTATGGCATGTGTTCACTTTGATCATGTCCCATTTGGTGAGAGGAAAAAAGCAGAATTATGGCACAACCATTTGTTGAAATGTCAACTATGTGATGAAGCCATGCAATGGAAATACAACGATTCATAAGAAAAAACCCTGTATACAAGGAGGTCTAGCGACACATACGTATGTAAAGAACTACTGTCAGACTGCACTGAATCCTGCATGAACAGTCAATAACCATAGGAGTACAGAAGAGGAAGCAGTTACTTTTGAAAGGAACAAGGACATTTTCAAGGAGGTGAGAATATTTTAAGCTAGGTCTTAAAGGAGATGTTGGATGCTCATGGGGAAGAGGGGATGTAAAAACATTACAGGCTGATGTGCCTGTCTGGGTTAGGAAGAGGATGTGGTGTGAGCATGCTTGAGGAATCACAGGTATTCTAATATAGCCGGGGCAGCATGATCTCAGCTGCCAGGAGTTGGGATTCTATCACAGGGGGTCTTGAAACCGAAAGGAGTGAGAACTGACTGCATTTAGGGAAAGGAGGACAAAGATGGACCCAGAGCACAGATACAGTGGTTAGCTTTGGAAAGGAGAAACACATATATCTTTGAATGAGTGAATCTAAGTGTTACATAAATCTAGAGATGGAGAGGCACTAAATTCTAGGAGAACATGCCTAATTAGCTTCTTAACCTTAGTGTGGCAATGGTGTCAACTGAATGAATCAAGCTGGCTAGGGAAGAGGCTTAGTATGTTCCTATAATAGTGTGAAGAGCTTACCGGGACTAGTTAACATAGAATGAATGGAGGCACGACTTCTGACCTCAAGGTATTTGCAAGTTAGTTGAAGAAATATATTTAAGGAAATCATATAGCTTTTTAAAACAGAGAAATTAAATGAACAATTTGTAAAATAAGTGTTCAGAGGGAAAAAATATGTTTATGAGCTTCTGGAGAAAGAAATTTGCAGCTACATTTTGTGTAACACACTCTTGTGTATTCTGATCTTTTGGGGGGGTATGTGTTCCCTTCTCAATGTTAAAAAATTTCATAGCTGACCTATCTGACAATATACCTTTAGTTTTATTGTATATTTGGTTTTATTCAGGTTCCTAACAGTGTTCAATGCACAGATTTCTGTATGAATCTTAATAATTCCATGAACTTTCCACCTTCTCCTTCAGCCTCTAAGATCTCTGGGTTATAGTTGGGACTGAGAGCACTTAGAGAAGATTTCGCTAAGACAGCACTAGATTGTAATGTTGAAAAAAATGTTCTTGAATTAACTTTGAAAAAACAGAGTTTGGAATAGAAGAGAGGTTGGAATGTGCACAATGAGCTCAGAGGAAAGTCTGGCCAGTTGAATGGAAGAGTGGGTTTTTCCACAGAGCTTTGATAAAGCTGGAGGAATTGGTTGGGGTTAGGCTCTGTGTATTAATGTGCTGCTAAGGAACCTGATCTCTCCTCCACAGGCAGTAAGGGGCCATGGGACAGAGATGGTACAAATTTCTTGCATTGCTGGAAACTGATGTTCCACCTAGGTTCTCTGTAAGATCGAACTACATACAATTTAATGCTTCTCCCAGTTTTCCTTTGGGAAGCAAGTCTTGTGAGTCATTTGTTTTCTGTGAAATGAGAGAGGAGCATTTATTATCCATTTATATTAAGAAGACTTCGACTTCCCTCAGGATCACTGCATTTCTCTGGGGTGTCAGGCAAGTGAGAACATGCTTATATTCACGGACTTTCCGTTTGCTAAAGAAATCTGTCTAGTTTGTTTTCCGGAAGACATTCTCATCCTCATGAACTAATTTGGTTCCTGAGGAAAATAAGATCTGGGTCCTAAAAGAGCTTTTGGGTCAAGGTCAGGACCTCTGACCCTCCAACAAAGAACAGACAGTAGTGGGAGATCTTGTTACCAAAAAATGACTTCAACAGAACATTCACGCATGTGGTGGTATCAGAGTCCTTGTCTTCAAAGGAAAATATTTAGAAAATTCTCACTAGTTTGTGGCAGGCACAGCAAATCTGGACTTTGTAGTCCTTTATAAAAATAAGAAAACACTAACAATTTAAACCTGGGCATTAATCACCTATTTAATAACACCAACAAATGAATTGAGTTCTACTGTACTTCACTGTGGGGAGATTAAAGGAAACCTAAGAGCTACAAATAAGCCATCATGAACAGTTTGTAGTGATTGAACACATGAGCTGTGATTAATAATGAATCAGAATTAAAGCTATGAATAACAACAAACAGAAAGGACTTGTTAGATTAAGAATTTTATCACAAAAGTATAATTTGGATGTTGAGTCAATGTTTTCCTTGGTAACAAAAGAGGAAATAAATGATCTTTCAGGCATTGCATTTTAGTTGATCAAATTCAAATTGATAATGTATGAGACAACATTTAAACCAATATAGCCCAAGAGATGTGAAAGTGTAGGCTTGTGTGGCCTGCTAAATAACTTGACATCTATATATTCTACCTTTCTTAAGATCATTGTAAGCAAAATGGGAAAAACTCCCTAGTGTTTTGGCTTTTTTTTAAAAGAGGGACTTTTTCAGTCTTGCCCATATTTGGGGCAAGATAATGATGTTTTAATTTGTGACAAAAATATTTCTCATCTATATTTTGGGCTCATATTGTCTTTGTTACACAGAATGGACTTTATTGCACAGAGAAACAGAAGCTAAATTGAATTGATTTTATAAGCTGCAATAAGTAAAGCTCCCAGAAACAAATGCAAATGGAATGAACAGTTCTTACCATATGTTTCATGTAGGCTACTCACGTTTTCTCTCATCCTAAGAAGGTTTTAAAAAACCCGTTCCCTTAATGTATGTATGCAATTTTGCAATCTAAAAGATATAAAAACCTACGCATTTTCACAGTCCTGAATATCCTAATACACATCATTTTTGCACCTGGATGCTGAACATGGACACCAAAATACATTCTGTGAACAAAGGATTATGAAAGGGACCGTGAATTTCTCATTGCATGCTGAAGCTGTCCTGTGTCAGCTCTTCACATAAATGCCAAGTTGAAGAAACTCAGAGCCCTCTAATTTTAAGAAAAGAGGCTAGACTTTCGTTTCAGGAAATTTGACCCTTTGTTGACTATCTCTGCTCCTTCGGGATAAAAGCATACTTATGCTTACTGAATGAATACTCATGTCTTAATTAAACCTTGATAGAGAAGCACACCACAGCACACCACTCAGTTAAAATATGCACAAAATTAAAAGGGGAAGAAGAGAGGAGGACCTCATAGACCCTTAGAGGAAGTGCCAGTGTCAATGCTACATTGAAAAAAATGTCCTCAGACCAAGTTTTGTTTACTATTAGTATTATTTTTTTTTGAGAGGTGAAGGGGCCACAGGAACAAAGTGGTTATAAGCCAATAATACAATGATTATTGACAAATGGTTGCAATCTCAAAGACTCATATGATTCATTTATTCCCAACTTCCTCTCCCTTCAGAATTAGGTAGGTGGGAAGGATCCCAAATTTTCATCCTAGATTCTCTTAAATAAAAATTAAGACAGCTTTTCCTTCAAAGTATACGCTACTGTTTCATAATTTCTAGCTCTCAGTGGGGATGTTGTTAATATAGATGAATGGAGCTCCATTTCTTGGTCTTGGTATTTCTCATACCAATTTCTGGGAGGACCTTCTTGGAATTTAATTTCTGACACAAAGAAAAAATCAATTTAGTGTCTCTGAAAGAGAGAGAGAGAGAGAGAGAGAGAGAGAGAGAGAGAGAGAATTTATTTAATAGATCATCCTTGTTATTCTGCTGGCTCCATATGGCTCTACGCCCTGTGGATGAGATTTGAGATGTGACCATGCCTTCTTGGGGAGAAACAGAACTTCACCAGCTTCAGCAAAAGAGCAAAGATCAAATATGATGGGAGAGTTAATGTCATCAATTGACAACCTTTGGAAAAAGGAAATCACATTTGCCAGCTGTCAGTCTCATCAGGAAAAAAATGACCCACAGTAATCATCTTTTAAAAGAGCTTAATTAATTTTGATTGTAAAACAGCATGTAAAAGTTCTATGCTAATTTTTAGTCTGAAGATACCCATACACTATTTGAGCTGGCATGAACCCTGGCAAGTGCTTCAAGAAAAAGATTGTAAGTTTGTGGAAACTGAGACTTGGATGAATGTTGAGGTCACCCAGAGTTTGTAGAAGAGTCAGGACTGATCCTGGGGCTTCTTTCTGAGAGGCTGCTTTTCCCACACAAACTAGTTTTTGAGATACATGCTTCGAAAAAGAACAGCAAAAAGCAATATTGCAAGCCTACACTTTCACATCTCTTGGGCTATATTGATAGATGATTTTTAAAAAATATATAGATGTCAGTTATTTAGCAGACTACACAAGCCCACACTTTCACATCTCTTGGGCTATATTGATGGATGATTTTTTAAAAAAATAAAAACTTGAACCTCCTGTTTCCACGTGTTTAAAATGCTATTACTATTTCAAATCTCATTTTCCTTCTTTTTTAAAATTCAGTAATGATTTTTGAGAGATTAATCTGCTGTGTCAATTTATAAAGGTAAGAGTTTAGGTCAGTTCTCATTTTTATCTAAATTGTTTTAGTCATCCCTCACTAATAAGATTTTGATATGGTTATAATGACATTAAAGTTTCCTTTTCTGAAAGTAAAATGAATGACTTGACCTTGAAATAAAAGTATAAGCCCTGGGGTTGGCAAGCCTGAGTTCCAAACACATCCTACCACTTCCCAGCTGTGTATTGTGGGAGAGTTACTTATATTCTGCATTTCAGTTTGCTCAGCTATAAAACTGGAATAATAAATTCTTTTTCAAAGGGTTATTTGGATGAGAATGAAAAGAGTTGGTAGTGAAAAGTACTTACACAGTGACTGGCAGGCGCTCACTATAGTTAGCAGCTATTATTATTAGGATTATTACTACATTAAAAACTTGAAAATTAAAAATTTCACTTGCCAGAGGGCATGTGTATTTGCCAGAGAGAGACAGAGAGACACAGAGAGAGGGAAAGGTAAAAAGCACTTCCTAAAGGGGCATGGCCATGCCACAACCCCGTCTCCTCCATTTCTCTATCCTGTCAGGATTTGGGGCATGCGTGCACATGTGTCTAGCATGGTGTGTAAGCTACTAAGGCTGGGATTTAAACTGTGGTTGGTCAGGTGGGATCTGGCTTCCTTGACCACTAGGCTATGGGGCTGGCTCTGAAAAATAATTTCATATAGTTGCTATTTGTATGAGTGATGGAAGGAACCACTGTATCATAACACACTGTGAAAACAGACGATTTCATTACATTTGAATAGACATTTTTTACATAGGATCTTTGGCTCAAATAATGTACCCTGGCAATATAGAGGAAATGTATCAATATGAACTAGCTTGACATTCTGAAAATTTCATTATTGAGGAAAATACATAACCCAAGAGGATAGGCTTTACTCTCAGGCGTGGATCAATAATTCACATCCCCTCCAAGCACACCCTCCCCCGCAAAAAAGTGTTCAGAGTAACCTTGATTTACACTGAGTTGTCGGGAAAGTCATGACTCATTTTTGTATAAACAAACATAGAAAAATACATCACAGTTTTTCTGATGACCCAATATATGATACATATTTGGAGCATATTTAGGGTTCTGAAATGTGACATGCAAAGTGAATATTTTGGTAGCGAAATGTACCCAAAGTAATTTTTTGGCCTCAATATAAAATAATAAACCTCTATCACAAACAGTTGCATTTAATGGGCGGATATAGTCTCTGTGGGGAAACGGACAGATTATTCAACATGACCTCCCACATTCTAACACCCGCTCTGCTAAAGCCCATGCACGTCATAAGCGAGGGTCCTCCCCAACTTTTAGGTTTTTGACTTTTCAGTCCCTCATCAAAAAGACATAATTTTTCAGATACTTTTAGGGATAGGAGCAACTCCAGTCTTGCCCTGAGTGAAAAAGTTATTATTTTCAGTAAGTGAAATTCACCCCCTCAACCTATTAGTAAATGTTTATTAGCCATAATGAATAATAATGAAGAGGTTCTGGCCTCTCTCACCTGAGAGGAGCAACACAGCAGGGTTTTTCTGCAGCTCTGCTGGACCTGGGCTTCTGTGACCTCTGCTGCTAACAGGCTCTCCACGGGGGGTGAGCTGGAGACACCAGCTATGCAAATTGGAGCACTGAGGTTCCTTGTCAGCTGCAAAACCCAAATGGCCTGCAACGTGACCCAAGCAAGGCTTCCATGCCACGGGCCCAGTTAGGTGGAAACCTAATTAGTTTGATTATGGCAACACATTTTTAATTTCTTGACGGGGTACAGGTACGTTATTTTTTAATCTTTCTTTTTTTCCTAAAGGAGGTCTTGAATGAAGTGTGTTGGTTTTATAAGTTCAGTGTTGTGGAGAAAAGGATAGATATAAAAAACTTACTTTCATGTCAGCTTGGTTGACAGATATTAAACAAAATAGGTGCTTTTCTCATGTCAAATATAGAACTGGGATGACAGAAGTCAATCTGTACAATTAGCCAGTGACGAATAAAACGCTAACTATAGACATCCTAGAGGAAGGGGAATAGTCCATCGATATTGGTTAATTGTTTTCCCATGGTGATCCTGGTAGAAAGTTAATTGTCATGCAGATGATAAAGGGTTTTTAGTTTATTTATTTTTTCCATGAGCAGCACAGAGACAGAGAGAGAGAGAGAGCAAGGGAAACAGCACCCCAAAAATATCCTGACACTACAATCCACCTTGGCCTAACCAGCCCCAGACAATGGGCATGCGTATGCAAACTTACTCAGGGAGGTGTCTGTTCATCAACCCAGAACCTCCCGGTGTGGGATGGCCTCACAGAGTGTAGTGTTTCATTGCTGCATCATCATCTGGTCCTTCCTCCTTTATTTTTATCTTGAGACTCTTCATCTTAATATGTTGTAAATATTTCCAGTGGAATTCATTTCGGATTCCATTTCTTTCTTTTCTTTTTTTTGGAGAGGTTTTTGCTATAGGGCGCGTGCGCTCGCCAGACAGAGAGAGACATAGAGACAGAAAGCAAGAAATCACCCCCCCAGGGGGGATGGTCATGCCGCAATCCCTTCTCCTCCACTCTCCTCTTGGGATCTTGGGCACGCACGCACACGCGCCTGGCATGAGCTCTAAGCCACCGGGTCCGGGACGCTAACCGCGGTCGACTACGTGGGAGTCCAGCGACATAGCCATTATGCTAACTGCTGGTTCCCCTGATTCCATTGCTCTAGTCTCTATTTTCATGAGTTTTTGCTAACTGCCCTCCTCATTTATCTGCCCAAGCCAGAAGAAAACTGAGAATCATCCAAACTTCTCTCATTTTCAGTCTCAACATCCATCCAGATATTCATTAGCCAATATCAGTTGAGTGGCCATTATGTGTCTAGGACTATGCTAGAACTTGGGATATAAGAGTGGACAAAGCAAAACAAAAATACTTGCTCTAATGCAGTTTATACTCTAGCAGGGGAGAAAGACCATGAACACAAAAATGCTCAAATTTACAGAGTATATTAGCGACGAATAAATGAGACAGGGAAAACAGAGCAAAATACAAAGTGTGACAGAAAGAAATTCAGGGGTGTGTGGTGGGAAGAGGAGGACAGAAGGGAGTATGCACTCTTAAACCATGTTCCAGTCAATAAGAAGGTGTATTGGAGCCAAGAGTTAAGGTGAGAGAGAGAGCCACACAGATATTTGGGGGCAAATCACTTTAGGCTGAGGGAATGGCTCATTTCAAGGCCCTGTCTCAATCAGCATAAGCTGCTATAGCAAAATACCATAAAGTAGATGGCTTATAAGCATCTCACGGGTCTTGAAGCTGGGAAGGCCAAATTCAAGATGCCAGCCAGTGTGGAATCTGGTGAGGGCTGCTTCCTCATAGACGGCTATCTCCTCACTCTAACTCACACGGCAGGCGGGGCAGGGAATCTCTGGGTTCTTTCTTTTGTTGCCAGTGGATGAGTGTGCTCAGCAGACAGAGAGCAAGAGAAACTTCCAATGGTGCAATTCTTTTTCCTGCATTTCTCCATCCTGTCAGGAGTTTGGCCACATGCATATGTGCCTGGTATGTTTTCCGAGCTGCTGAGGCTGGGACTTGAACCCTGGTTGGCTATGCGGGATCTACTTTCCTATGCATAGCACTGGACTGCTACGTCATGGGACTGGCCTTGGGTTGTCTCTTCTTAGGGCATAAACCACCTCTCAAGGCCCCACCTTCGAATACCATACTTTGAAAGTTAGAATTTCAACACATGAATTGTGGGGTGGGGGTGAGGGTGTGGGACAAAAAGGAATGTTTCTGGCATGTTTCAGAAACAGCAAACAGGCCAGTGTGGCTCAAGCAGAATCCCTGAGTTCCTTTGGTGATAACACGTACGTGAATCCCAGTCTGCCCATCTCATGGTTACTACCTCCGTCCAGGTTTTGGCGTTTCCCATCTCCGTTCATACTGTTAAAGTATCCATTTCCTACACTCAGCCAGAATGAGCTTTTAAAAATGCTGATGTCACCTACCTGGAATTCTCTGTGGCTCCCCGCTGCCCACGGGCTATTCTGTACACATTAGCAGGGCTTAGCCTTCTCCCACCTGGCTCCTGCTCACTGCTCCAGTGACATCTCACCAGTGCTTGACACCTGGGCTTGAGCTTCTCTGAACACACTGAGTTCTTCTCTCTGGCTCCTGGGCCTTTGTGGGTGCTGCTCCCTCTTCTTGAAACACCTTCCTCAGCTCTCTTTTGTCACTTGCTGCATCTTCTTCATGCTAAGAACCATGGCCTGGCCAGCTCAGTCCCATTTCCCTTTCTCTGTACATCACTTCCTACACAGTGTCTCCTGACCTTCCTGTCCCTGGTTTAGGTTCTGCTTCCACGAGAGCTGTTGTGCTTCTCTAGTGCCACAGTTTCATTCTGTGCTATAAGGTACATGTATTCACGAGAGAGAGAGAGAGAGAGAGAGAGAGAGAGAGAGAGAGAACAAGTTGCCAGGTCCTGGGCTTGAACCATGGTCACCCATGTGGGAATCCAGCATCTTAACCACCATACCAGCTGCTACCCACTCCCCCTTCAGGTTTTAAACAAGGTTAGGGATCATGACTGTTTATATCCCAGCACCTAGCACATCACTTGACATCAGGAAGGTACTATATAAATGTTGGTTGAATGAATGAATAAATACATGAATAATTCCCATGTGGGAAGTTGAGGATTATATAGCTGAAATAAGATAGAGGAAAAGATATGAGTAGAAACTGCACACGACCTTCTCTAAAAAGGAATTTCTTACAGAAGCAGAATCTGTAACTACAAGGCAGCCACCCAGAGGAGGAGAGTAATGATTTGCACCGCTTCTGTCACCATGGGTTAGGATGAGTTTTCGGGTCAACTGGATTACCCTGATCCCTCTTTAGAGCCATTACAATAAACCTCATCTCAAGGATAGACTATTCCGGCCCGTGATCGCTTTTGTGCTCTTCGTTCACACAGTGTGAGTTCATGTCCAAACAAAACAATCTCTTTCGTTTCACAGACAAGAGGAATGTAATCCATTTCCTCCATGTGACAACAAAAGAAAATCTAAAATGGCATAAAAATGTAATGGTAATACCATCGAGAGGAAAGCGCTGAATCCAAATGAAATCTGACCAAATGCAATCAGCAACTAACCGTAGGGAAAAGGCAGCTGTCAGCTTCGTTTCCTTCATAAACTTCTTGCAGCAAATGATGTCTTTCAGAGTGTAAGTCAGTTTTCTTTCTGGATACTCCTGATGTTTCTGCCATTTATCGGAGGGAAAGCGTTCTCTGCATTTCCCAAGTTCGAAGGTATCTTTGGACCCCACTTTGGTATTTTGCTCATTAGGAGCCGCCCCCTCTTAGCAGAACAGCTTCCCCACACACCTCATTCTGACAGTCTTCTATCAAAGCACTGATCAAACTGTATCTTTCTCCAGTTTGCTAATGCTATTTCATTAGGCTTCATCATTACTCGGGATGCCGCATCGCCCACTGAACTCTCCGTGGATTCTGACTTACAGCGATTCTGTCAAAGGTCACTACTGCACTCCATTGACAATAAACACAAGTGCGGGTCTCACCTAGAGTGTGCAGTGCCATTCATAAGTGATCATTGGCTATTTTGGTCATGTTGTACAATTTTGATTGGGGTTACTGCTGTTTAGACATCAGATTTTCTTCTACTTCCAGCATGTACTTGCCACCTCTGTGCAGTTGCTCTCCATCAATGGCACAGTGATAACTTTTTCTCACTCCTATGAATTCCAATAACATTCTTGTTCCACATGAAAATATCTGAGATATACTTCTTTGAATGTAATACTCACGCCAGATACCTTCCCTCATTAGGAATGTTAAGTTTTACAGTACAGCTGACCTCTCCTATATTTTCTTCTAACATATTTTCTTACATGCCTTAGTTATTTAGGAAATTCTGCAGGATTGACTAATAAACATGTTCCAGCAGCTCGGCGTGCTTAGAGCTGAGAGAGAGAAAGGCCTAGACTCGGATACATAAAACCGTAATTCAAGGCAGGACGCACACACCCTGGGCCTGAGGGGGCTGGAGGAGACGTGCCAAGTGTGGGCTGCGCACGGAACGAGAACACGGGTGTTAGGTGTGGGCTGTTTGGAACGTCCCAGGAGTGGCTTGCCTCATGTTGCAGGCTAGGAATCCAGCTGTCTGGAGGTGGAAGAATCCATGGATGGTACATATTGCAAAGACTCAGTTTCAAAATCTTTTTGCAGGATGCACATGTTAGGAAAAATGTCCTTTAAAATTTTTTTGGAAAACCTCTAATGGCTGTAAATGAGCACCAAACATTCAGATGTTAATCTCTTGCTGTGTAGATAAGGTGTTTTCCCAAATTATCTCATGGATTGATGACATAACGAATTGTCCCCTTGGGGAAAAAAATGCCAAATACATGAATAAAAAAACAAAAAACAAAAAAACACACAAACAAAAAACAAACAAATCCCTGAATGTGCTGATTATCTCTGGGGAAGGAAGAGAAGAATCTAGACAGAGCTGAAATTACCCAAAGTAAATCTACCAAATGAAATGACATGATTAACACACTTAGCATGAGACCTGGCTCTGTGATTATGGCTCAACAAATGGGGGTTCTTATGGTTTATTACTATTTATCCAGGCTCCTACCAGCTGAGCCCTGGGGTGGGAAAGGCCTCCGTGTCTGTACAAAAGGGTGGGGTGGGGACCTCATGCCAGAGAACTCATCTTTACAGGGTACCTGCCATGTGCCAGGCACTGTTAGCTGCTTGCTGTGCTGTTCTCATTTATCGCTTAAGCAATCATTTCAGAGACTTATGTCATACCCATTTTGTAGGAAAACATCATGAATGCTCTGGAGATGTTGTGTGTCCAAGGGCACAAAGACAATGGTGAAGAGTGAGGACATAGACACGGGTGCCTGGCCACAAAGTCCGTCCACAGGGTCCCAGGAACCCCACTCCCTGTGTCCCAGAGCAACTTGTTCTCTTGCAGGGAGCTGTGCTCCTTGCCTTTCTCTTACATTCGGATCATAAGCTCTATGTGGACAGGGATGTCAGTGGGTTTCTTCATTGTAGATTCCATCCCCAGTGCCTTCCACAGTGCTTGATGCGTGCTTGGTGCTCAATAAATATTTATAGGTAAATGAATAGGCCTGGAGCCTGGGGAGGAGTTTGTGCCTCCAGCACCACCTTCTATGCATCCAAGGGAGATCTTTTCTTAGGAGAGTCAGGTGTGAGCCAATAACCCCGGTGAGAAGGAAGCTGCTTGACTGGGCAATTTAAGGACTCTCAAGTCAAGATGAGACTTGTCTCAACTTAGGTGACAAAGGAGCTATGAGGCTTAGGCTGGAGTTCTGACCTGAAGATAAGTCTGGCGGCCCATGTTTTAGTGCTAAATTCCCAGTTGTAGCAAAAACTAGAATAAGTAAAATCCTAGGACTTGAGATCCCCAGAACTGTGTTATAACAACCATCTTCAAGAAGCATCAATCTAATTGTATTTTTGTTATATTCTCATTTTGAGCTACAAATGTACAGAGATTTGGGTTTAAAACAAAAATAAACTATGTCCATTACAACTTTTCTAATGATTAAGTTATTCATCCACTCACTGTCAGTTAACTCCTTGAGCCTCTCTTCTCTCTATTTAATAGGGATATCAAGATCTTCAGTTTCATACGGACAGCTCTTGGTGGAATATACTAACATGTCTGGAAAATCAGGAAGTAGTCTCGTCACTGGCACCAAGCACGCATCAAGCTCTGCCTGTGGGATTCACTTTGAGGGCAGTAGTTCAGAGGGATGATCTGGGTCCGAGCCCTAGCTTGGCTACCTGGGAGTTTAGGAGAGCCAGTGTTTCCATTTCTTTATCTGTAATAGGAGGAATTAATGTGACCAGTTCCTAGAATTATTAGGAAGATTAAAAAAATTCAATTCAGTGACATAACACATTTGAAGCACTTAAAAGAAGCCTAGTGGGACTGGCAGATGCTGTAAGAGTTATTATGTTGCTGGACTCCCACATAGTCGACTGTGGTTTGAGTCCTGGGCTTGGTGGCTTAAAACTCATGCCAGGCAATTGTGCGTGCATGACCAAAATCCTGAGAGGAGAATGGAGGAGAAGAGATTGCAGTGTGGCTATCCCCCCTGCAGGGTGACTTCTCACTTTCTGTCTCTCCATCTCTCCGGCAAGTGCACATGCCTTATAGCAAATATCACTCTCTCTCTCTCAAAAAAAAAAAAAATCTAATAATGAACAATGCTGAAAAATGTTAGCTGTGGGAGCCAGCAGATGGTACAGTGGTTAAGGTGCTGGACTCCCATGTTGCCAGTCATGGTTTGAGTCCCAGAGTCAGTGATTTGAAAATCACACTGGGTGTGTGTGCGTGAGTGCAGAAAATACCGAGAGGAGAAGGGATCGTGGTGTGCCATCTCCCCTAGGGGGTGATTTCTCATTTTCACTCTCTCTGTCTCTATTGGTCTGTCTCTCTTTCTGGCAAGCCTATGTATCCTGCGGGGGTGCGGAGGGGGAATGTTAGCAGTGATTCTGCTTTCACTTTCAGGATTGGGGTGCGAATGTTGATTCTGGTCAGTTACACACTCCAGCGCGGTGGCATGGCTGTTCACGGCTGTCTTCAGTAATACGCTGGGGAGAGCAGTAGGCAGGTGGGGGCCCACCGCCAGTCAAAGTGGAGGGGCAGGAGTATTTTTCCAGATGGAGAGGCACCAAATAGAAAAAAAGAACTTTTGGAAGTATGTATTTTTATTTCCATTTCCTCTCTTTCTCTGTCCTTCCTTCCCTTTTACTTATTTATCCTTCCTCCCTATTTAAATAAGCCATAGAATTCCGGACTGCCTGAGAAGATGTTGGGGCAGCTGGGAGTCCAGCTGTGAGATGATGAGGAAATCAGCTAAGCCTCTGCTGTTCCATCCCATCCTTTCAATCTTCCCCAATTAACTGGAAACGAACTGGCCATCCCCTAACCACAATTCACACTTTCCACTACTAGCAAAGCTTGGACAGCAAATGCAAATACGCAGTTCTTGGCTCTCCACCACTGCCCGACAAGCACAGCCAGGAAGCCCGCCTCACCCGTCTGCATGTGTCAGCATCCAGGAGGCACAGCCAGGACCACACGCCTCCGCTGTGTAACGCACAAGGCTGTCCCAGGCTCTGCTGGTGCTTACAAAGTGCTTTTGCATGACGATAACCTGAAAGGTCCCACAAAGGCAACTTTATAGGTGTGGGTTTTTTATTTATTTATTTATTTTTTTTTTAAAGAGGAGGCTTATCCTGTGTAGACCTGTGTCATTCCTTTATTCATTCTACACGGGAGATTTTATAGGTGATTTTTTTTTTCTTTCTTTCTTTCTTTCTTTTTTTTTTTTTTAGAGGAGGCTTATTCTGTGTAGCCCCGTGTCATTTCTTTGATTATTCATTCTGGGGGTAGCAAAGAAGTCATCGCCATTTCATTACTTCCTTTCTCATTTAATCAAAATTTCCTCCCACCTCTTTGAACTAGACACAGGTCTTTTTTTTCTTTTTAAAATTTGCCTCGAAGATGTCTTTTTCATTTTACCTTAAGAATGACTTTAATGGTCTGTATTTTAACCTCTTCCTCAGGTAACGTAAGTGATCTTCAGGGTATCTTCTATTTTACACCTTTTGAATTTCGAATTCCTTTTTTCCTAAATCAATTCCATCTTGGCAAGACATTATTGCTTCTTGCCATATACATCCTATCATCCACAGTTTTCTCTCTTTCATCATAAAGCCTGATTGATATTGCTATGTTGAAAAGTCTTTGATGATTAAAATCTAAGTACTGTCTTGTATATTAATTCAATAACATAATTCCTACCATGGAAAGCCAGAGTATAAAATATGAAATAAGCTTGATGGGTATGGATGCAATCGTCTACATCTGTTCAACGAGGAAACAAAAACTCAGGAAAGCTAAAAGCCTTATACAACTCACAAAGAAGTGGCCCAGGGGAAGTTAGAATTGACTTCTTCTGGCCATTCCATTACTTTTCAAGTCAGAATACAAAGGTCTCATTAAAGAAATCATGAATGTTTGAGAATGAAGATATTTCAAACTCTTTTTTGAAAGATTTATTTTATTTTAAATTTTATTTATTATCATTATTCTTCAATTTTGGGAGACAGAAAGAAAGGGAGAGTGAGAAAGCAAGCTACCAGGTCTGGGACTCAAACCGTGGTCGATCATGTGCGAGTCCGGCACACCACCTGCCGGCCCTTTCAAACTCATATTTACAACAATTTTTTTTTTTTCATAAAGGATAGCTAAGAAAAAGTAACACATTTTGAGGAGCTGAGTTTTTTTTTTTAAATCACATTCTTGGGGTAAACTAGTAGCATGGTGTGAAGAGCTTAGATCCCATGTGGTCAACCATACAGTTCAAGTCCTGGACCTGGTGGCTTCAAAAACATGCTGGGTGAGTATGCATGTGTACCCAAAATTCTGAAAGAAGAATGGGAGAAAGGACTGTGATGTGACCATACACTGTGGGAGAGCACTTTCTCACCTTTCTTCTCTCTCTTTTTCTGGTGAGTGCATGCACCCTTTGGGGAAAAATTCTTCACACTTATATTCTGAAAAATGACCCAATGAATCAAGATAAATGAATTTATCTCTACAGTGGGAACAAATGACTGAAATAGGAACAATTTAAAGTCTAATCGTTTTATCAATGAGAATGAATATGATGTAGCTTTCCTGTAGTGCTAAAAAGATTCACACAATGTCAAGTGTCCTGGGCCTTTAGGAACTAAGTTTAATATTTAATGAAGTATGAGTTCTATAATATTTTAGTTATAAACAGAGCTACATAGGAAATCTAGGACACGTATAAGAATTATTTCGTATAAATCTAAAGCATTTAAATAACTTTGCTGAACAGATAAAGAGCTCATCGTTGGGACCAGCAGATGGTGTAATGGCTACGTCACTGGACTCCCATGTAGTCAACCATGGTTTGAGTGCCGGACCCAGTGGCTTAAACTCACACCGAGTGGGTGTGCATGTGTGCCCAAGATCCTGAGAGGAGAACGGAGGAGAAGGGATTGCGGCATGGCCATCCCCTCTGGGGGTTGATTTCTCACTTTCTGTCTCTCTGTCTCTCTCTGTCTTTCTGGTGAGCACACGTGCCCTATAGCAAAAACCTCTCTTAAAAAAAAAAAAGAGCTCATAGTATATCCTTATAGCTCAATCAAGTGACTATGAAGTCCAGTGACGCCATTAGTTCAAACTCTACCAAAGACTAAAGCCAAAGCGTTACTGGTTTAGTCATGTCCAATAAAGACCATATGGTGAAGCCTTATGAATGAGGCTGTATTCGGAGGTAGGGTTTTGAAAGAAGTCATTAGGTTAAAATGAGGTTAGGATGCGCCCTACTCCAACATTACTAGTGCCCTTATAAGAAAAAGAGATTAGGACACAGACATCACAGGCAGAGGGCTGACCATGTGAGGACATGGGGAGAAGGTGGCCACCTGAAGCCAAGGAAAGAAGCCTCAGGTGAAACAACCTGTTGACACCTTGATCTAGGACTTCCCAACCTCCAGTACTGTGAGTCAATGAATCTCTGTTGTTTAAGCCGCTCACTCTATGGCATGTTGTTACGGCAGCTCTAGAAACTAATATGGTAAGAGACCCAATGCATATTTTCTCTCTCCAACCTCTGTCTCTGTGTTTCCCACAAACTTTTCCTTTTTCTTTCTTTTTTTTTTTTTTTTTGAGAGGTTTTCACTATAGGGCATGTGTGCTTGCCAGAAAGACAGAGAGAGACAGAGAGACAGAAAGAGAAAAATCGCCCCCCAAGGGGATGGCCACACCCCAATCCCTTTTCCTCCATTCTCTTCTCGGGATCTTGGGCATGCACGCACATGTGCCCAGTGTGAGTTGATGCCACCAGGTTTGGGACTCAAACCGTGGTTGACTATGTGGGAGTCCAGTGACATAGCCATTACACCAACTGCTGGCCCCTCCCACAAACTTTTACTTTCTCCTTGACCTGCCAATAGCACAAGGATGAGCAGATGAGGAAGGAGAGCTCAGGATAAACTGAGAGTATCCATCTGGTAAGACTATACCGTCCATGAAATGCTACTTCTTCCTTGTCTCCCTGGAAAACTCAACTTGATTCCCACAGACCTACAGATGGTGTCCTGTAGGGACTCCATCTCCCTAGGTGTTGTGGCTTTGGTATCTTACAAACTTACTTCTGTCACAGCACATATCACACCATGTTAGGATTGTTTCCACTGCCAACTGCTTCATGATATTGTGAGTGCTGTGAAAGGGGGACTCATCTTTGTAGTCAAGGACCTGACACCTAGAAGCTACTTACAGAGTGTTTGTTGAACAGATAAGTAAATGAAATACAAAGGTATTCACTCCTCTTGGGATAAACCTGCAGAAAATTAAATCCTCCCCTCCCCCCCACAGCTTTAAGTAGAGTCATGTTTGTTGAGGAAGAAAAGTATCAGATGAAAAAAAGCTAAAATAATATAATAAAATCTACAGAAAGTGCCCATTGATGAATGTATTAACAGGAAAGAGAGTAACTGAGGAAGAAAAATAGAAAAGAAAGAAGCAGAGACCTTTAAAACCTGAAAGGGTTGTACCCCAATGCAGACTTGGTTAGACAGACGATTACTTGAGGGATGGAATCAGGGTCACTTGCTGAGACCCAGTGTAAAAAAAACAAGAGCCTCCAATATAAAAACAAGACCCTCATAATGAATTCACAAACCAAAGTTCCAACAAGCCTCCATGTGCTGTGTCTTGAAAAAAGATAGTTATTGTCCTGGAAGTAAAAATAACTTTACTCACCAATAAACGGAAACACGAGGGGATGGGGAACAAGTAAATAAAAGTGAACTGTATGTGTGCTCCGTTCTATAGGGCAGCAAAGGCAGATGAACAATGTTAATGGTGCCTGTAAGGTGGGAAGGACTTTATCAATCCCCAAATCCTAGAATGGAGCAGAGGACCCCCGGCTAGTAAGAAGGTGATAATGGAGCCAGGATGACCTGGAAATGGTGATAGAAGATGGCTCAGGTAATGGGCAGCAGAGAGATCACCCTCTGTCTGCCTCTTCTCACTGTTACTACTGACCTCTATAAAGAATAAATCTGGGGCCAGCAGGTGGTGTGGTGGTTCAGGTGCTGGACTTCCACACGACCAACTGCAGTTCGAGTCCCAGACCTGGTTGCTTGAAACTCACATCAGGCACATGTGCACGCGCGCATGCCCAAAATCCCAGAAGGAGAATGGAGAAGGGATTTTGGCATGGCCATCCACCCCCCGCCCTGGGGGGGGGGGATTTCTCACTTTCTCTCACTCTTTCTTTGTCTCTCTCTAGGTGAGTGCATGTACTCTATGGCAAAAACAAAAGCAAAAACAAAAACAAAATTAACCTGGCTATTTTAAGACACAGAACCAAAAGGAACCCCAATATTTAAGCACTGCAAAATGAGATAAAAGAAAAAGAGAGTCTCGATTTTCAAACAATGAAAGTGACCCTGAAAATTGTAATTTGGCAAGTTTGCAATATTGTGAGAGTAATAAAAATCTGTTAACATCTAGAAGGAATAAACCCAAAAGTAATAAGCTGAGCTTTATGAAGGAAAAAAAAAAAGGCACACCAAATTTGATTGCTTTTTTGATGGAATTACAAGATTACTAGTTTAAGGGAGTGGAGCAGATGTGATATATTTGAATTTTATTGGAGCATTTGGAAAGAACGTCTCGCACAATTTCCTTCACAAAACTAAGTGACTTTGGCTTGAATATGGACTGAGGAGATAATAAATGAAGAGTAACAATATATTACAATCAATCTCGTTGGGAGGAAGGTGTTTAAGTGGTGACACCAGGGCTCCTGCTGCTTGAGGTGGATAGAACATTCTTTTTAATGATGTGTAAAAATGGAAGAGTAAGAGTGGCAGACAGGAAACATGGAGATTTATTGGACAAAGGGACTAGAAACTGGGTTAAAAATATCTGAATACAGAAGAAAATGAAAGCTAACAAACATTTGCACATTAGAAGAGTAAATTTCTACCAATATCTACCAAAAATATACACATCAAAAGAGAGACTACGAAGTAATAATATTGGAAAGGACCTGGGACAAGCTTTTTACAAAAAAATGGAACTGTAACACAGATATAAAAGCTATTTTAATAACGTATACCATGCCATAACCAAGATACACTAAACACTATGTCCCAAAGTAATTTTTTAGGTTCTAAAGGGCTGATTTTCAGTCATTGTTATCGTATGAGTTTTAATCTTCAAGTTTAGCAATAAGATTATTAAAATAGGTACCACTCTAGGGGCAGGGACAACCCATCCGTGGGCTCTCTCTACGATAATGTCTAGCCTTTCGTGTAGTTCTCAGTGAGACCCACTCTGCTGTCAGTATTTCTAGGTAAGTGGACACTTGTCAGTGCAATCATGATGACCCCAAATACCACCGAGAAGACTTCCTACTGTCGCTATCTCTTTCGTAATCTCTTTCGAACTTTGAAACAAAAATTCTTCAGACAAATGCTCCCAAGCAGACTCAAAATAATAAGGAGTATGTCCTGGACTTGACCACTCTTAAGTTCATGGAACTGGTATAAGCTCATAATCATTCCTTATTTTTGGAAGGCGCCTCCCTCTCACAATCCTCTTGCCTTACCCTCCCAAGTTATTAGGACAACAAGTGTGTATTAATGCATCTAGCTTTTAGGGTGGCTGGAACTCGAACCTGGGCCTCCCATGTGGCCTCAGCCTGTTGAACCAGTGTGTGGTACTAGGCAGGGCCCAAAGTCATACATATTCTTATCGAAGTGATGAAAAACTCTGACGTCATTATGCCTGGAGTCAAATGGTGGTTCAACTGTCTATGCCAATGATCTTGGGCAAGTTACTTAATGTTCCAGTGTCTTAGTTTCCTCATCTAGAAAGGGAATAATACTAATATCTACCTCATAGGATTAAGTGACTGAATAAATTAATACTGTGTAAAGCATATAGGGAACCTTCTATAAATGTCAGAGACTTAAAGCAGACTCACTGTCAGCAGTCAAAGTTAAAAGAGATGAAGTTCATAGAAAACTTTACAGATAGCTCTAGATGCTCATCAATGACTGTCTGCTGAGCATTTGCTAAATTCCATTTCATTAGACTACATAATCTAATTATATGTCTTCGAGCAGACCATGTAGTCTAGAAGCATGAAATGAGGAGAGGATCTAATCTTACTCTATCACATCAGCTATGTGTATTTACGCACGATTATTTGTATCTACAAAATAAGGGTATTGCCACTTGTGTAATCTTCCTCACAGGCCTTAAAGGGAAAAAAAAATGTTATAAAAGAAAGGAAAACAAATTGTATGGCTCTAGGGTTTAAAAAGGAGTTGATATATATATATATATATATATATATATATATCTTTT
>NW_006159512.1:2203876-2209268 GCF_000334495.1 Tupaia belangeri chinensis
TATATATATCTTTTTTTGACAATAATATAAAAATGAGTCAGAGAAGAGAAGGCAGCCCTTACTAAGTGCATTCAAATCTGGCCAGAGTGTAATTCTATTTAACAACAATAGTAGCCACCGAATCACTGTACCAGTTGTGGACTACGGACCACCCTTGCTCATTCCAGACTCTTATTAATCTCCTCATTCCTGAATCACCCTGTCTGACAATGTGGCCTCCTTGCCTCTCTATGGGATCCATCTTTGTTTCTCTGTGGCACAGATACTAACATGGCTATAGCTTTTACTATTTCTTACCAGCATCACTGCCAGAGCCCAGGATCAGAGTGAAACAGAGGCAGTTTCCTTGTCTCCACCTCGTGGAGACCCTGCTCTCCTTGCAGGCTGACCATGTTAATTCTCCCTCATGCTCTTTGAGATAGTCCTAGCTGTGGTGTCCAAGCCCTGAGGATTTGGCCTTATCTAATATTTTCAGCTTCTTCTCAAACAGACGTCCTCCTCCTTTCCACACCCTGGCCTGAAGCACTTCCAGTTCTCAGCAGCTCTGTTGTCTGTTTGCCTTGTGCTTGGACACCCCCATCCACCCTTCCTTGCTTCCTCCTTCAAGACTCCGTGCAGATGCCATCTCCGAAAGGAAGCCTTCCCGTCTCTGTTTCTCTGCTCCTGTTTCTTTAGTGTCTCTATCGTTGGCACTGATTGTACTCTACTGAAATTGCTGACATGTCTGGAAATGGGGAGGAGGTGGGAGCTGTTTTATTTCTTTAGGTTGGTGGCCTGGGACACATAATATGTCCTCAGGTATACACTGAATGAATAGACTCTGATCATTATTGTACTCACGGACTTTGTCTAATCTCAAGGCAAAACTATGCTTGTGATCAAAGGCACATCAGTTTCGTGAGTAGTGTGCAAGAGGTAGATATGGCTTACAAGGACTGTAGTGATGACAGATAGTGGGTAACTGCAGTAGACAACCTGCTGGCCTGTGGCTTTTTTGTTGTTGTTGTTGTTACAGGGCTCATGAGATCATGGGGCAGGTCAGTAAAGAAAGCACCCCCGGGGGGTGGGGGGTGCAGGATAGTCAGACTACAATCTCTTCTCCTTCATTCACCTTTCAAGATTCTGGGCATGCACATACATATTGCCATATTTTTCAAGTTGCCTTGCGTGTGGAACTTAAACTGTGCTATCAGCCATGTGGGATCCAGCTGCCTTAGCCACCATGCCACTTAGCTGACCTGGCCTATGGCTTTTCTTTTTTTTTTTTTTAAAGTTTGTTTATTTCACTCATGATAGAGTGTGCATGTGTTAAGGGAGAGAGAGAGGGCAAAAGAGAGTGAGGCACCCTTGATAGGATCTCACCATACTACTGTTCTCTTTCCATGGGTCCGCGGCTTGTCAGGGTCTTGAACTCTTGGTCACAAGCACATGAAATGCCCTTTTCAGGTAGACCCAGAGATCTGAACCCATAGTCAGTCATGTGGCTTCCAGCACTGAAATTCAGTTTGCAATTGACTATGCAATCAGGTTGAGCTTGGTTTGTGGATTTTAAATTAATTTTTCCTTGGTTTATTTATTTATTTTTTTTAATTTTTTTTTTTTTAGAGGTTTTTGCTATAGGGCACGTGCACGCGCCACAAAAACAGAGAGAAGAGACAGAAAGCGAGAAATCGCCCCCTGGGGGCATGGCCATGCTGCAATCCCTTCTCCTCCATTCTCCTCTCTGGATTTTGGGCATGCATGCACATGCGCCCGGTGTGAATTTAAGCCATTGGGTCCGAGATTTGAACCACCCTTGACCACATGGGAGTTCAGCGACATAGCCATTACGCCAACTGCAGGTCCCGAAAATGCTACAGTTTAGATCAAGCCTTACAGGAACGATAATTAAAACTGAAGAAGGGGCTGGCCTTTAAGTACAAACAACTTAGCAGAGGATGAGGAATACAGATTAAACCAAAAAGACCCTTCTGAAATACAGGGATAGTCCCACTACATTTCTGCTTAAAGTCATTTAAAGGTTTCCCATCTTTGGAAGACTGATGTCCAACAGCCTCATCTCACTCCTCTTCTTACTCTCCTGTCCTAAAGTTCCTGTTACTTCCACAGGCACCACGTGGTACCTGCCTCTCCCTGTCACATGTGCTGTTTTCTTTACCTACAGTGTTCTTTCCCCTCATCCTCTTCTCAGGTTTTTCTGGTGAACCCTTGATCATCCATAAAGATGTGTCTTAACTGTTATTTCCTCTGAGAAGTCTCCCACAACCTCCTTCATGCCACCAATGCAACTGATAACCTACCATATAATTGACTGGATTATGGGGTGCATTGGTGTCTGTCTTTCATGCTTGCTATTCTCCCACATAACAGGCCTTAAATATCTTTGTTTTCTGGGATGCTAGCATCATGCTTAGCCCAAATGAAGAACTCAAATTATGTGTTGAGTTGAATTTGTTCAATTCACATGGAACAGAACTTATCCAAAGCCTGCAAGGCTAAAGTGGTTGATCTTTGGGTTTCATCTGATAATAGGGAGCATTATTGAGATGAACTAAAGTGATTAAGAATGTATATAAAGACCTTCATACTCATTAACTGTGGGAATACCAAACATTTTAGTTAAATACATTGAAGGCAAGAGGAATTACAAAGAATATTTAATAGTTATACGGTACAGGTAAAAAAATCGTGTGCTGTTTTTAGGCTGCTTTCCTTAAAAAAGCATCAAAACATTATCAAAAGTGAAAAACGACCTCTTTGAGTGGCATTTTACACCAGGTATTTAAATTCTATTTTCACTGTGAGTTGATTCAGAGTAATTGTACAATAAAGAAAAGCACTTGGCTTCAGGTCACTATGCATATATAGCTAAATTATGCAATTAGATGACATGTAATTAACCAGAATAGCAACACAGCCAATCTAATGGGGCCAGTTGGGGTCTGAGTGACTCATAAAAACATTATGTGGTTAAGTGATAGGCACCTATGAGGATGCGAATTGTAGTCTACCTACTGCCTAATGAGTCCTTCTTGTAACTAAAGAGATAATGGAAAGAGAGGTCTCAGAGATGGGACAGTGTCAATGGAAATTCTGCCCAAGAAGGAGCTGAGATATCATTTTGATTCTTATTATCCAGAACTTCTAATGAGATAGGAAATCTCTCCAAATATACTGCTGCCACATTCTCAGACTGACCTTCCTGCTATCAGAAAGAATAGAAAAAGAACATTAGTTAAAGCTTACTTTAACCTGAAGAAACCGTTCCGGACCCATTACTCAGGCGTGCAGCAGGATAAGAATTCTGTAAGTGGATACTTGGGACAGAAGTAGCCCAAACTAGCTTTCCTCCTTTTCTTCTAATGATTTATATGTGGCAAGCATGAATCAATTAATAAAGTAACAAATAAGAAATATTATTTTTTTTCAAGTTTTTTTTTGTTGTCATCCTATTTTGCTCTGGGGATGTAGTTTGGGTTTTGTTTTCTTGTTTAAGGTCTGGAAGCATTTAGATTTGGAAAGGACTCAAGCTATGAACGATAAGGTAGGCTTTGAGAATTGTCCGATTACCCCACCTTTAACAAGAAGAATCTAGCAAATGTCATACTTGCTCATGTGGCAACAGATCGTTTTTATCTTTTTTTTTTTTTTCCCATAGGGTATGTGCACTTGCTGGCCAGAGAGACAAAGAGAAGGAAAGTGACAAATCACCAACCAGGAGGATGGCCACACCGTAATCTTCATTCTCCTCTCAGAATTTTGGACATGTATGCACATGCACCCGATTTTCAAGTTGCTAGCTATGGGACTTGAACTGCGGTCAGCTACGTGGGAGTCCAGCATCTTAACCATCACATCACTTGTTGGCCTCAAATTGTTTTTATCTTAAACTTTTAAGTGAGAAAAAAAAGTAACATAGCTATTTAATCACAACTCATCCCTTCTTCCCCAGCATCACTTATTCCATATATAGTTACTGAACCTAAATATACTAGGCCACGTTGGAAATATGGAGAGAGTGGAAGACTCAGCCTCTGCCTTTAAATGGCTTACAGTCTAGTAGAGGAGCCAACTCTGTCACCCACACTTTTATCTTCTCCAAAATGGCTTGAGTATGTGTAATATATATACTTTAATGGTTTAAATTGGATATACAAAAACCTCAAAGGATGCATACTAAAATGTTATCTGGCAGAAGGATAGGGAATTACTCTTTTTGCTCTCTATATTTTCTAATATTTTTCTATAATAAGGATATGCTATTGGTGTATAAAGGAGAAAAAAAGCTATTCTATAAAAGATAGGGGGGGAAACACACTCTGAGTAGCCTAATATCTTATTTTGAACACTGGAAAAGTCCCACAGCTGTGCCAGGTGGTGGTATGGTGGTTAAGGGACTAGATCCCATGTGGCTGACTGTGTGGTTCAAATCCCAGACCTGGCAGCTTGGAAAACACACCAGGCACATAGGTGTGCTCATATCCCAAGAAGAGGATGGTGGAGAAAGGACTATGGCATGGTCATTTGTGCCAGCACACCTGCTCTACAGCAAACAGAACAAAACAAAAACAAAAACAAATCTACTGCATTAGTTTGTCGGGAAAGTCACGATGCATTTTTGCACAGAAAAACATGTCATGACTTTGCCAACAACCTAATAATTGCCAGTCTGCTTTTCTGCTTCTTCCCCACCAGCGAGGCTCTCTGAGGATAGGGACCCTGTCTTATTAGTTGCTATATTATAGCTCAGTGCCTGGATCAAGGCACATTGTAGACATGAAACAAAAAATGAGGAGTCTTCAACAAGTTCATGGAAAATGTGTATTATGGAAAAAAATGCATGGATTTTAAAAAGGACTGAAGAGCAAGAAGAGGGGAAGGAAAGCTGGAGGCACACACACTTCTGAGACTTTTATTGCAAGAAGTGGTTACTATGATCAGGTTGATGAAATGAAATTGGCTAAACTGAATGGAGGCATGAAGATGACATAACTGGTTTCTCAAAGATCTACAGATAGAACTACCCTTTGATCCAACAATCCTACTTCTGGGTATCTACCCAAAGGACAGGAGAATGCTCAGTCAGAAAAGTGCTTGCACATCAATGTTAATTGCAGCATTATTCATGACTGCCATGACATGGAACCAACCTACATGTCCATAAACCGATGAATGGATTGGAAAAGTGTGGCATATATACTCTATGGAATACTACTCAACCATAAAAATAACAAGACCCTAGCATTTGATAGAAAGTGGTCAGATATGGAGGATCTATTGCTGAGTGAAGTAAGCCAGGCTATGAAAGAAAGATATTGTATGTATCCACTTAATACATACCGACTATCCGCACTCTATGGTAGAGAGTGAAATATTGGGGAAATAAAAGCAA
>NW_006159512.1:2209339-2214125 GCF_000334495.1 Tupaia belangeri chinensis
AAATAGAGAGGCATGACATTACTGGGACACAGATATGGCTTATTACCTGTTGATGATGACATGTATAGTATTCTCAACTGGATTGGTCTGAGAAGTATTTCATGATGGGTAAAGTCTTTTTACAAGCAAAATGAGAAACAGTGATTGACTGGTTAAAAGATAATTGGAATAATAATAATAATGAATGGGAAAAACAATGAAAAGATATTGAATGATGAAGTGGGGATTTTAATGTGTCGGTATTGACTGATATGCATGCATGGCATTCCCTTTTGAAAAAGCAATGTAATACACTGTAAAGTTAAATGCAATTCAATGTAATTAAACAAGATTATGATGATAATAAATAAAAAATAAATAATAAATAATAAGATGACATAACTGATAAGATGATGAATAATAGTATTCTTCGGGACCAGCAGATGGCATAGTGGCTATGTCGCTGGACTCCCATGTAGTCAACCGCAGTTCAAGTCCCAGACCCGGTGGCTTAAACTCATGCCAGGTGCATGTGCATGCATGCCCAAGATCCCGGGAGGAGAATGGAGGAGAAGGGACTACGGCGTGGCCATCCGCCCTGGGGTGTGATTTCTCACTTTTTATCTCTCTGTCTGTCTCTGTCTTTCTGGTGAGTGCACCCTACAGCAAAAACCTCTCCAGAAAAATAGTAATAATAATAATAGTATTCTTCAATCAACTCTACTATTGACCAGAGTGACACTTTGAGAGACAGTGGTTCATAAGGCAGTGCCTGAGTCAATAATCCAAGAGCAACTGGCTTTCCCCCATTTTATACAAGAGGCTTTTCAAAACCCATGTAGTTTTAGAACAAAGCAAAAAGGTTAATGCCTTGATTTTTAAGCTCACTTAAATGCAAAGCCTCTAACAAAGCAGATCTAGTAAAGACGACATCATATTGCACGAATTGTCTGTGTGAGTTGTGCCTCTGGGCCTGGTGCAGAAGACATCTTGTGAAGCCATACTCAGCAGCTCTGGGCTTGGCCTCAGTCCTTAAGTTCTTGTTCCATCTCTAATTTTTTAGATCCTCATGGTCCTAACTTTGGTGATCCATGACCTTTGGGGGCTAAGGATGAGAGAGGATGTGTAGTAACTAGAGGAGCGGTCATAAAACTAGCATTTATCAAATACCTATTGTGTGTTAGAGGGCCATCTGGCTACCTAAGACTTAATCCTCAGAATAACTGTGCAAGGTAGACATCATCACCATTTTACGGATAAGCAAAGTAAGTCTTGGCAAGGTTCAGTTCAGCCATTTTCTCCAAAACACACATATGGATAGTAAGGTGGCAGGACTAATACGTAATTAGAAGTACCATGGTTAATCCAAAACTCACTCGTCCTCACCATTCCTCTTACAAGGAATTAGTTGCTGCAACTTGTTCATTCATATATTTTACAACTTGTCCATTCATATATATATACATATATATACACACACACATATATATATACACACACACACACACATATAAATAGTTTCATTGTGTTCTCTCTTATTATACTTTATGTATTTCTCTTGTTTCTTGTCCCCACTCCCATTTCAGTTCCTATTTTTCTTACATTTCTGTGGCATTTGATAAACTTTAGCTGAAAACTCTTTTTTTCCTTAGTGTCGGGGGTGTATGCATATACATGAGGAAGAGACAGAGAGAGAGAAAACATTCCTCAGTGGGGGCTGGTCATGTCACAATCCTCCTTCCATTTCTCTGTCTTGTCAGGGTCCTGGGCACATGCGCACACATCAAGCATGTTTTTTAAGCCAATGGGGCCAGAACTCAAACCCTGGTCAGCCATGTGGGATCTGGCTTCCTCTGCACAGTGCAGTGCTATAGGGCCAGCTTGAAAATTTTTAATAGTATCTACAGGTCTTCTGAGAAAAAGTGCCATGAAATAATAATTGTATAAATACAACATAGTATGAATAGTTATAGTTAGACTTTCCAGCACCCCAAATATTGGACAAATTCTCTTGGAATCTTCATATTGACACACACACACTCTCTCTCTTTCTCACCTCAGTCAAGATTTTCCTGATATTTGAATAAACAAAAAGGCCTTGAATATTGAGATTCTTTGGCTTTTCTTTTGTTCTCTCTCCACAATGTGAAAAATACTGATTAAAAGTATAAAATATATGTTAAGAATACAAAACGGAACCATCTCCCTTGCCCTGCAGAATGCAGTCTTCCTATCCCTGGGATGCTGACATCCTGCAGCTATAAAATCAAACCTGCACATTTTATTTTCTGTGGTCACAGAGCTCCCTTTTAAGTAAATAAAGCCTAAAAATGAGACAATAACAACTCATACTTAGGATTACCTAGTTTCTCTATGGGAGATAGGCTTAGATGTCAAGAGAAAAAGAAAAGATCCCGTTTAAAATAATTTAACAACAACAACAACAAAAGACACACATGATGATGAAAGTCTGTTCAAATAACAAGCACCTAAAATAAGAGTGCTGATACACAGGAAGGTAGCAGACACATGGAGCTGGGTTTTGGTGACAATCTGCCTGTCTGAAACAAAAATATCTATCAATCTTGACCAGGATATACAAGTACACCTGGCTTCACAAGATGGACAGTATAAAGGTCTATATAAGCCCCCCCCCATTACTAAAAGGGAGAGAGAAAAAGGAATCTAGCAAAATCTTGCAGTACATTCTAAATTAGGAGAAAAAAATTATAAATGGCAAACAGACATCTGTTTTGACTTCCTGCCTGAGAAAATTTTTTTGAATTTTATAATAAATAATGATTTGATGGGCTCACCCCAAGGCCTAGTGGTTAAAGGAGCCGACTCTCCCATGGCCAGCTGTGCTTCAAATCGTAACCCTGGTGGCTTGAAAAACACACCAGGCATGTTTATGTGCCCAGAATCTTGATCGGATGGAGAAATGGAGGACAAGGGATTGTGACATAACCACAGTCTATTTATTGGGAGTTCTCTCTCTCTCTGGCAAGTACATGCACCCTCTGGCAATAAAAATAAATAAATTCGTAAACGATGGTTTGAACAGCAGTATACTTTCTAAAAATAAGGCAAACCTGTATGTTACTGAAAGTAATATGGAAAATGAAGAAAAAGCTAGAAGGTTGATTTCCATTTTACAGTTGATATTTACATACTACACTGATAACTGAACACTGGCGCATAAACGGTCAAATAAATTAGTTATAAATTGTTTTGCCAATTGCTGTCCTTTAGTCCACAGTCAACAAAATATATATCTTGCCTGTGGTTTTACTCAAGACTACAGACTTGCAGAGTAATCAATCCTTCTAGGTGGCTTTCACAGCTCTCCAGGTAGCTAGGGCTGTATTATAGAATGTAGGCATTTAATTAGTAGGTATTATCAAAATACAACTTTCCGCATGAAAGTATTTTGTATACAAACTAGTTTCCTGGCATGCAGACTGGTAATGATGGGGGTATCTCGAGTTCTCCCAACAGACAGGTAATAACTCAGCTCTGTCTCAGGTTTTCTCCTTTCCCAGAACACATTTGTTCGGCTGTCACTGAAAAATAGTTTCTGAACAAATATCTTTCAAGGTTTTTCTTATGCTTATAAACTAAAGATTTTCAGATGAACCCAAATGCTAACATTGAATGTTGTGGTATTTATGATGGATACTGAACCTTCATTTCTAATTATTCTATGGTCGATGGCTGAATTATAGCCATTCTATCAAGATAGTGCAATGTTAAATAGGCATCTTTTCCCATTATACTACAAAATGTTATTTTGATCTTTTATTTTAAAAGGACTGTGACAAATGACTCTGAATTCAATATATAAATGCTGTTTAATAATGATCTATATTTGCCAATGTAAATGACAGGAGGCGAATGAATTTGGAATGAGCAAATACTTCACATGGTTCCTGGCATATATATGAAGAAGCACTGAAGGAAATAAATCGATCTGATCGAGGGCAAATATCATGGGCAAAATCCAGAATCAGTAGAAAGAGATCCCCTCCCCCCAGTTCTTTACTATGGAAATCCACTGGTTATATTTCTTAAGCTGGAGACCTTTTCTGTAATGGTAACTTTTGTTAAAAGATCTCTAATAAGACAAGCATTGCTGATTATATAACATCAGGGATACGTACACTGCTGTGATTTCTCAGCTCTCTACCAGCAACCAAAAAATAAAACAATACATTCTGTTAATGTTTTCAAAGAATACTTTCAAAATGAATTGCTGTTTCTGTGTATAGGGCTACAGCTCCTGAGTTATTAGAGTATTAGAAACGACAAGCGATGCAAAGAGTAATATTAATTTTCAAAAAATTCAAACTTTCTAACATCTAAATGGACACTGTGAGGACAAAACATCTCTTCCAGATACTGTGCAGTACAGTCAGTACAGTCAGCAATGCTTTTGATTATGATCGGCCAGTTGGAAGGATTATCAGATAAACAATCTAGCTATTGCTGCTTTGCAAGAAAACCGATCATTCCTAGTGGTGAAGATTAATAATTGCTTTTTAAAAAGATTAGGACAAAACTAGCATTGTGAATTACTGCATGCTTTCTCAAGAACGCACAGTAAGTAAATCAACAGTTTGTCTACTCATTATCAATATGGCATACTTTAATATATTGCATATAAACAATTGTCACTAAAATCATCTGCTGTGGGTTCAGTTAAAGCTATAGAGATCTGCTTTGTTACCTAGCAACTGGGCAAGTAACTGCCATACTGCAAAAAAAAAAAAAAAAAAAAAAAAGGAAAAGAGGGAGAGAGGGAGGAGGA
>NW_006159512.1:2214176-2228448 GCF_000334495.1 Tupaia belangeri chinensis
CGGGGCAGTAAAACCCACAAAGCAAAAAAAAAAAAAAAAAAAAAAAGAGAGAGAGAGAGAGAGAGAGAGAGAGAGGAAAAAAAGGAAAAAAGAAAAGAAAAATCCTTATCTCTCGGGTAGAGAAAATGTCTGTAAAACTCTACATTAAGATATTAATTAAGCCAAGGTATATATATTAAGGGATCATTGCTAACAACTTCAGATGCATCTATGGCTTACATTTTGAAATATCATGCAGTAATGAAAACTGTCAATATTTAGATCTACTATTTGAGTTGGTTATAAACAATAATGTTCTGCATAGTTTTCTTTTTAAAGAATTGCCATCATTATTAATTTTTAATTTGTACTGCTTTGCAAAAGGATTCCCAAAGATCTTATGTACTGACTTCTATTTACTGAAGGAGATGCTTACTTGTTTAAATTCAATAAAACTGTTCTGAGTAATTAGTTCACTGTAAGGGATCCCAAATTACTCTTACGTTTCTTATAACAGCTTAGAGCATCAAATTTATAACATCTGGGGAATATGGCGAAGTTTTGTTTCAATTTTGCTAAAAATCTACATTCTAAGGCTGCAAAATCTCTTTAAAAAGCATAGGCAATTGGGGCAATCTGTGTGTGTATGTGTGTGTGTGCATGCGTGCACACAGGTTTTTGCTATAGGATGTGTATGCTCACTGGAAAGAGACATGAGACAAAAGAGAGCGAATGATAAATCATTCCTGGGGGGATAGCCTTGCCACAATCCCTTTTCCTTTATTCTTCTCAGGATTTGGGGCATGAACTCACATACGTCCAGAGTGTTTTTCAAGCCACTGGGTCCAGGACTCAAATCTCAGAGTCAGCCATGTGGGATTCAGTGCCATAACCACCACACCACCTGTTCATCCCTGGGACAATGATTTAATTTGACTTCTGAGTTCCAAGTTTCAGCATGTGGCCAAACTTCAAGCCCCAGTCTTAAAGCAATTCCTACTGTGTGCAATGTAGGCTGGTGTGCCTGGTCCACATGATCATGGTCCACATGACAAGGCAGCCTTTCACTGCTCTGCAGATACAGCTGCGCCTAACAGGGTCTTCACAGGAACCCAAATCTATCATTTGCATGCACACCCGCACTGGTATAATACACAGTGCTTTTTAGTTATATTCATTTATGGTGCAGACAGAGACACTATTCCAAAAAAAAGTTCTTAAAACAGTTGCATGGAATTAAAATAAAGAAGCCTAATTGGGGGAACAGCAGTTAGTGTAATGGCTATGTCACTGTACTCACATGTAGTAGACCGCGGTTTGCATCCCGGACCCGGTGGCTTAAAACTCACGCCGGGCACGTGTGCGTGCGTGCCCAAGATCCCGAGAGGAGAATGGAGGAGAAGGGATTGCAGTGTGGCCATCCCCCAGGGAGTGATTTCTTGTTTTCTGTCTCTCTGTCTCTCTCTGTCTGGCAAGTGCATGTGCCCTATAGCAAACACACACACACACACACACACACAAAACACCTCTCCCTCTCCCAAAAAGAAGCCTAATTGGGACCAGCACATGGCATAATGGTTATGTTCCTGACTCCAAGGTAGTCAACCATGGTTTGAGTCCTGAATCAGACAGCTTAAAACTCATGCCGGGGATTACACATAAAAATAAATACATAAATTTAAAAAAAAAAGAAAAAAAAGCATTAAAGAAAAAAACGAAAACAAAAACAACAAAACCTCATGCCAGCTAAGTGTGAGTGCATGCCCAAGATCCTGAGAGGAGAATGGAGGAGAAGGAATAGCCGTGGCCATCCTCCCTGGGAGATGATTTCTTGCTTTCTGTCTCTCTGTCTTTCTGGTGAACACCCACAAAAAAAACAATCTTTAAAAAAAAAAAAAAAAAAAAAAAAAAAAAAAAAAAAAAAAAAGCCTAATTAAGGAAGCCTTAAGCTTGAAATGAAGCAGTTAGAATCTGCCACATTCTTTTCATTGGTTTTTACTCATTCACACACTACTACCAAGCTCATTTTCTTGGATTTGAGGAGTAATCTGTATTAAATAAATCGGATTTATTCGAAATCAATAGGAGAATGGAAAATGATCTGTTGCAGTTGGGGCGTGGGTTTCAGGAGAAAGCAGCAGCTCACAAACCCCAGTGTTTGTGAGGATGGGTTGAAGGTAATTGGCCAGATGCCCCACATCTTGCTTGAGATGAGTGGAAATCTTTTATATGGTCATGAGTGTTTTCATCTTAAACAAGTACAGCATGTGCACTACCTCACTCACTGCTCACAGCTCTGGAACCCAGGGAATACACGTATCAATACTGCCATTTGTCCGATGGGGACCTGAAGCCCAGAGTGGCCCTCTGAAGGCCACACAAGCTGGTTATCAACAGAGCCAGGACTCGTGTTGTGATTCCAGCTCAATGTCTTTTCCTTTCAGTAAAATTATTTCATTTTACATAGAAGTGCCTGAATTCCATTTGCTTTATGTACTCTGTACAATATTGGGTTGTTGGGAAAGTGACTACGCATTTTTGCATAGAAAAACATAGAAAAATACGTCACGACTTTCCTGATGACCTAATATAAATACATTCGAATTTTTAAAACTGATGATGTGCCAGGCACTGGTGTACATGCTTTCAGGGTACAATATCAAAGGTCACTGGTGGATCCTATCCCCATGTAGGGAATATAACATGTATATGCCTATAACGAAAAGAAAAGGGAGAAGAAAAGGGAAAAGTAAAGAAAAAAAGAAATATGGGGGTTCAGGGAAGGGTTAGAGTATTTCCATAGGTGCTTTAAAGCCTTGGGGCATAGGACAGGATCTGAGGGCTGGCAGATGGTGTGGTGATTAAGGGCGCCGGACTCCCACATGGCCGACTGTGGTTTGAGTCCTAGACCTGGCACTTGCTTTCTTACTTTCTCTCGTTCTCTCTTGTCACTCTCATTTTCACTCTATCCCTCTCTGGTCAAATTAAAATAAATAAATAAAATTAAATAAAACAATTCTAAAAAAAAAAAAAAAAGGACTGGATTTGAAATAGTAGGCGCAGAAGCATGAGGGAAGATGTGTTTATGATCTGGTTCTAGTAAAACCTTCTTGATTGATTCCTTATGCTGACTTCCCTTTGTTACATAATTCTTCATCTTCCCTCAATTATAAAAGGGTCTATTACTTAGGCAAGTGGTAGTACAAAGTAATGCAACTGGACCCACATGGGAAAGGTCCTGGGTTTGTGTCCTGTGCCCCCCTGGAGCATGTCAGAAACATATGTGCCCAGGATTTGAACAGGCTGAGACTGAGGGTGGATTACAGCATGAAGACCCTGAAAAAGACATGTCTGTCTTTCTCTGTGTCTCTCTCTTATGGAAGAAATAAACAACATTAAAAAAAAAAGGGTCTGTTTCTGTTTGCTTTGGTAAATAAGATTATGATATTTTAAGTTCCTTGAAAAAACTGTACAATTTAAGATAAATTATCTGGAATTTTAAAGTGAGAGGGAAGATTTTAAAGTTACAGAGAAAAGGCTCCTTTTACAAATAAGGGGCCTAAATTCCAGAGAAATTGAGTAGCTAGTAACTGTGTAGCTAGCTATACAACTTGTTAAAAAGGCAAATAAAATGTGAAGTGCTTAGAACAGTGTCTTTTACACTGAAAGGATTATATGTCTGCTGGATGTTTTTGTTATTGTTGCTATTATTGGCAAAGCTGTATCTAGAATCTGTTCTGATTCCAGAACAGAGTTTTTCTCCTAAGCACATTACCTCAAAATGTAGCAGTGTTTTGAAATGTGCAATGTACATCTTCTATAAACAAAAGTGTGCATTAAATTAAAATGTATATATTACTTCACTTTATAAGCAGAAAAATTGAGTCTTCATAACTAATCATTTATAGCTACTTGTCTAAAGTCTAATCTTTGTCACCTTCAAGTACATATAATTTATGTTTTGACAGCTAAAGGCAAGTCTAAATAATGTCCAAAAGGCCGCATTTAACTATTGCTACTGTATATTCTTAGAAATATAAAATTTCTCATATTGTAAAACATTCTCATTTCTTGCTAATTTATTCTAACCATAAACCTGATACATGTTTATGCTGAGGGACTTCAGACATATGTAGGATTAAGAACGGTTTACCCAAAGGATAAAAGGTTCATACATACCTGCATCTTGGTCCGTGAATATCCATTATACACTTCCCTATAATTATATTCTCTTTCCCCAGGTGAGCTCATTCAGGCACTTGACTTCAGATACTATCCAGATGAGAAAGCTCTCAGACATGTATCTAGCATCCAGTTCTTTCCCGAGTTCAGATTAGTAGGTCCAACTACCTGCTTGACATTTCCACACTGATGTCAATTTTCTTGAACCTAAAATGCTTAAAACATCTTTGGCTTCCTTTTCCCACTAGTAGCCCAATATGTCATCATCCACTCGTTGCTCAGGCCGGAAACTCAGGAGTCACCTCTAACTCCTTCCTTTCCCTCAGCATTCAAACAAACTCATTAGCAAGACCTCTATATTCTAGCTCCAAAGTATATCCGAGAGTCTGATTTAAGGTGGCAACTTTAAACTACTTCACAGAACTCCCCTTCCTAAATACCTAACAAAATGAGAGAAACAAACAAACAAACCCACAGTAAACAGAAAGAATGAAAGAAAGAATCAACAGTAACCAATCAAGGAAAGGAACACAAATATTATAAGCTTCAAACTGGTAATTAAGGAGAGGGAAGATTCTGGAGCAGGATAAAGGCACAGTGTTGTTTGGTTCTTAACCCTACTCTCACTCCCTAGAAAGGTGAGCCAACAAAATTTTCCAGCTTCCCTATATTTAGACAAAAGCACACTCAGTGAATATCCATATCTGTTTTCTTTCTCTGCTAATGAGTAATGGAAGTGTAAAATGGGAGGAAAAAGAGCAAAGGGCTGACTCAATGGAACTGAAGATGAGGGCCGCCCATTATACTGCGGAAACAAATGCATGAGGTCTTAGGTTATCTCGTGAGCAGCTGCTAACTCATATTGAACTCTTCAGGTCATCATAAAAAGACTATTCTTGGTATCTTCCCCCTTCCTCCCAATTGGGTGAAATGAATGCTAATAATGGATTCATTTAACAATCTAAGAAAGCACAGTCCAGGAAATCTAACCAAGAATCCATATATGCTTTGAACTGAGCTGTGGACCTACTCTGCAATTCCTCCAGACTACAGAAAAGTAGATAGATCTAGGCACGAAAATGTAGATCAAAGGAGAAACAAATTGGTTCCAAAAATGGTGGGAACAGATTTGAGAAGTTACTCATCGCATATCTGGGCAGAGCTGCCCAAGCACCAGTAAACTGAAAGCAAACAGCATGGCAGATACACAGCCATTCCACAGGAAGAAGGAATGAAGGAGGAAAGAGAGAACAAAGGAGTGACTGAGAGAGGAAGGAACGGAGAAAGAGAAGAAACCATAAAGGTCACAGCAGAAAAGAACTCAATCTAGAACTTTCCCCAAATAAACAGAGGATATCCTTACACAAATGTAAGTATGTGGATAAAAAAGGATAATTTCAATGAAAAGTGAAATTCAAAGACAGAATAATGAAACAATACGAATTAGATGAAAAGGGATGTTATGGACCCAAGGAAACAAATTAAGGACCAAAGAACTTCATTTTAGAACTGGTAAACAGACTAGAGACATCAAGAAACAGTAGACACTTCTGAAGACTGAATTATTAACACAGAAGGGAGTACTGACATACAGTGGATGGAAATGAAAAGAAAAGATTAAATGACAAAGAAACTAACTGATATGGAAGAAATACAAAGATTATGTCTCTGAAGTAGGTAACAATATAAATGGACTACAAAGTACATTCGAAGATATGATACAGTATGAGCAGACTTACAGAGTACATCGCATTATAGAACATTTTGACACAGAACATTCAATACCTAGACATATCCTAGCTATGTTACTGAGCTGTGTGGATTGAGATCTAGGCAGGGAAAAACAAACAAAAATCTATATCATGTAGAAAGAATGGCCTCCGATTGTATAGCAGCATTAAATGCTATTAAATAAAGAAATAATGACTGCAAAATTATAAGGGAATGAAAATATGACATACAAATATACTCAGCCATATTGCTCAATTTGAAAGCCAAGAAAGACACACTCAAATACTAAACAACAACAAAACTAGGAATACATTATTCACATGTCTTTCTCGAAAGAAGAAAAGGGCTGATAGTGTGGTTTGAGTATCAGACCTGGTGGCGTGAAAAACATGCCAGGGACATGTGCATACATGTCCAAAATCTTTAAAGGAGAAATGGAGGAGAAGGGATTATGGTGTGACCATTTCCCATGGGGGGTGCTTTCCAACTCCCCCACCCCTGTCTCTCCCTAGTGAGCACCCATGCCCTTACCAAATATAAAAAATAAAAATTCTAAATTTTATTGTTTAAAAGAAAAGAAAGAAGAAAAAACCCAGTTGACAGTGAAATCTAGGTATATGAGAGATGAATCAAAGAACTCAGAAATGGAGAAGGTATATTAAAAGATACGGAAGCATTGGATTCACTTTAACAATAATTTTTACTAAATATCCATAGTAATTATGATTATAGAATAGAAAGTAAATGTAGTAAATGTGACAAATATAAATTAATTAAAATAGAATTGTTAGCTTAGCAGAAGAGACAGAAAATAGCACCCTCTTTCATATCAAGGAAATAATCTTATGTGTTTAAAATTGAAATATATAGTTTAAAAAACAATGATTCCAATGTAAGATGGATTTTTTTTTCTTTTTGGAGAGATTTTTGCTATAGGGCTCACATGTTTTGCAGAAAGAGAGAGAGAGAGAGACAGAGACAGAAAGCGAGAAATCACCCCCCCACCACCACCACCACCCCGGCGGGATGGCTATGCCACAATCCCTTCTCCTCCCGGGATCTTGAGCACACACACACACATGCACTCGGCATGAGTTTAAGTCACTGAGTCCAGGACTTAAACATGGTTGACTATATGGGAGTCCAGTGACATAGTCATCATGCCAACCAGTAGTCCCAGTGTAAGGTGGATTTACTATGAAGCTAATGAACTTTAAGTTTCAAGGTTCTTTATCTACATGAATGATTTACTTTTTTCTTGGTCCTGAAAAAGATCACAGCAATGAATTCATATCATTGTGTTTTTATAGAATTTGTAAAATATACTTCATTTTTTGGGTAAGGGCCCCAAATAGTGTAACTTTCTCACAAAATTTTCATCTACTTCTAATCAAACCTTTTAAAGCTTTCACAATCATTTTACTTAACATTAAAGGGAAATCTTTTAGAAAACAATAACTTGTAGTAAGAACACATTTACTTGAAGTTCAACAATTATTTAGATTTTCTCCCATTTTTCCACTTTTAAACATAAAAAACCCCCAAATTTAATGTTTTTTACTCAATAATAATATCTCTAGTATAATTTCATGGCTATAAAGAATTAGGTTGTCAGAAAAAGTCATGACGTATTTTTCTATGCAAAAATGTGTCATGACTTTTCCGACAACCCAATATTTCTTTCAACCCATATATCCATTTATCCCTTTCTATATGTAAAAAATGATGTAAATAATATAAGTCTAATGCTAAAGTGATGTAAGTCTACTGCTAAAGGTGGTTATTTCTAGGTGGTAAAATTTAGGGTAATTTATAAAAATTTAATCTTTGTATTACATGCATCACTTGAATTACTTATCGTGCTCATATAATAAATATTCCAAAAATAATACAATTATTTTTTCCCCTAAAAAGTTCTAGTATACTAACAGATATTATTCTGGATGGCAGGAACTACAGAGAATTATTATTTTCTTCTTAATATTTTTCTGTATTTAAAAAAATTTGCTGGAAAATGTGTGTACTCACCGGAGAGAGAGACAGAGAGGGAGAAAGCATCCCTTCCTCAGTGGGTCATGGTCATACTGAAATCCCCTCTCTTCCACTTCTCCATCTGTTTGGGATTTTTGGATACACACATACAAACACGCCTCAGTGTTTTTCAAGCCACTACAGCCACAGCTTGAACTGCAGTTGGCCATGTGGGATCTGGCTCCCTTAACCACTAAGCCAAGGGGCTGATCTGTCTTTCTACATTTTTAAAACTTCAAAGAAGTTTTTCAAAATTTGATGTGCTGAATCTTCTTCTCCTTCTTTTTATTTTATTTCATTATTTTTTTTATGCAGCCACTACCCTAGCCCAAAGACCTCTCACTTCTCACCTGGACTATTTTCATGGTCTTCTGCCTGATCTCCCCAAGTCTGTTCTTCCTCAAGCAGTATCGTCTTCACATAGCAGCAGCACATTCCTTTCAAAGGTAAAGCTGCCACACGTTTGCTTTAAATTCTTCATTTACTTTGCATTATTTTTAGGATAAAATCTAAACTTTTTGTTATGACCAGCCAGGCTAACCTGAGTTACCCATGATCCAGACACACCCATGGAATACTCTCTGATTCCCCCCACACAGTGCCCTTGTTCCCTGCAGGTTTTTACAAGAGCTGTCCCCTTGGCCTGGAAAGCTCTCTCCCCAGAATCTCTGGATAACTGGTTCCTTCTGACCATTCAGGTCTCTACTTCAGGGACACTATCTTAGGAAGACTTCCTCTGAACAACTCTCTAAAAGAAGTAACCTTCCCCTCCCCCCAACACTCTCAAGTACTTCACCTTATTGTACAACCTTCACGGCACCTTCTGTTATCCAGAACAATCTTCTTATTTATTTGTGTGGTGTCAAACTTCCCTTACTAAGTATCTACTCTAGAACACACGACCCTGTCTATCTTGTTCACCATGAAATCTCCTGCCTAGAAAACAGAAGACACTCAACAAATACTTCTCTAGTGAATGAATACACACAGAGATTGTTTCTCAGTGTAAAAAGAAGGATTGTATTCGCAAAGCTGTCTTTTCAGTCAGTTGTTTAGAATTCAGAATGTACATTCTTTCAAATAAATTATAAGAAAAATTGTAATTAAATATTAAGGTGATTCTACAAGTCTCCTGTACCTAGACTGGGCCAAAATTTTGTACATTTGCAACAAAAATATACCAGAAAGTCAACACCATGAATTATCACTGGGAAAACAGAAATTAACAGTAATTTTAACTTATCCAAATAAGAATAAGTTTTTCATCTTTCACATTGATGGTGACTTTTGTGTGTATTCTGAAAGAGAATTCATAGTATTTTCAAGGGCTGTAGAAGTTTCTGGTCCTTTTTAACATTCTTAGGTATAACTATAACTTCACTTAACATTTGGAGCTTTCTTGCTTATTTATAACAGACACATAATTATCACCATCATGAATGCCATTGGCATTGAGGCATTATTTTTATCAAAAATGTGAAAGAGAAAAGAACAAAAGAAGTTTGTATTTGTGGAGGTATTAGGGAGCATGGGGACCAAAGGAAAGTGATTAAAGAGGAGGTTTGATTTGAAAGATATCTGATTTAGGAGCAATGAAAAGAGAGGAGGGAAGTCCGTGATGCGTGGTTGGCAGAAGAGGGGGAAGAGTTTCTCTTGCTAGCTACTAGGCAATTTCATCTTCCCAGACAGCTTGGTTCCTATCTAGAATAACTCTGGGGGGTGAGGGGGGGAAGGCGGGAGAGTCGGCTTGTAAATAATGTTGAAACTTGGGAAAGACTATATATTTCCAATTGAGGCTTTGTCCCAAATTTGGCTTGGCATGCGTTTTTATGACTAATCTCCAGTAGGATGAAATAAATAGCATCATTCATATCAGAAGTACCAACCAACCCCTAGAAGATATGGAAGAGGCAATGCTGGGCCTTTCGTTCTGGAGAGAAAGCTATAGTGTAAGAAAACAATTTGAGCCAATTATTTTTATACTAGGTTGACAGTTAAGACAGGGGAAAATTGTATTAAGAGCCAAGAGATACTGCATATGGTCTGCAAGTCTTTTCTGGAGAAATGAATCATGGGGATAGAGAAGCGGCTTATTTTTACAGTTACATTTTATATTTCTAGAAAAACAACTACAACACGATCCTGATTTCTAAACACAGGGAAATGAGACTTTTATGAACGTTACACAACACAAAACATACCACCTGTTGCTGTTACAACTCCATGCCAGTCCTTCTCAAGCTTTTTTTCAAACCCAAAACAGATCATAAGGCTTGAGATGATGAAAAACACATTCTAATTGAAATATTCTTTAAAAATGGCAAGATGCTTGGGTCAGCTCTGTGGCCTGGTGGCTAAGGTAGCTGGATTCTGCATGGCTGACCGCATAGTTTGAGTCCTGACTTGAGAAACACTCTGGGCAAGTGTGTATGCATGTGAGCACCCAAAATCATGAAAGGAGGGAGAGATGGAGAAGGGATTGTGATGTGACCATGCCCATGGGGAGGGAGGTGCTTTCGCCGCTCCCTCTCTCTCTGGCAAATGCATGTGCCCTCTAGCAAAAAAATCAATGCTCAAATATTCTTAAAATATAAATTTGTTTTACCAAGAAAGCATCTTGGTTTAAAATGGTCAGAAAAACCTATCCCTGCCCAGAGTTACTACTAGAGATGCAAAACTGAGCACCATCTAAACATGTGGCCAAGCAGTGCTCGGGACACCTGATGATTCCAGGGCAGTCTTCCATGTGTCTCAGAGGCTGCTGCCTACGGTAGCAGAGGGGCCACAGTATGGCACCCCTTCCAGAGTGGGTGCACAGGAACATCTCAACAGTCCTTGATTTCCCAGAGCATGTTCTCATGGTTCATCCTCTGAGGTTAGCAGTTCTGGTTTAGTTACACTAATTCCAAACCTCAAAGGGACGTGCCCACGAGCTATTTACACAACCATTTTGAGATTTACCTAAAAACAAACCTCTATCAAGTATTGAGTAGCAGATCAAAATACATACTGTTGCTTCTTCCAGTTCAAGTTTTGCCTTGATATTCTTCTCTGCATTTCCTATTCCCCTAGGAGAAAACTACCTGGAAATCTTTGCCTTGTAAATATCAGAATGGAGAGCTATAAATGCAAATATTTTTAGAGAATTAATTTTGCATTTGCATCTGAACAAGCCCATATACTCTCACAATTTTATAAAGAAAAAAATGACTCAGCTTAATCATATTTTGACTTTGAAAAACAACCATCTCATGATTCCATGAAGAGAAAGAAAAATCAGATGAACAGGGCTGGTTTTCATCTCACACTAGAATTTATAAGAAAGGTTAATTTTTTTCATGGAAATTACATCTACATAAAAATAGATTTCTGGAACAATGCGTTGTTGACAGTTACGTGGGAAGATAAACACACTCATGTAAATGCTCTTTCTCAAGCAGATTATTAAATATATTGACAGTATTGTACTTTGAAAACAATCATTTTAAAGAAACCAAGTATTAACAAGAGTAAATACATCATAGCTAATACAATCTTTCACTCAAAAAATGCATCCAACCTTTTTTTTTTTTCCCAAAGTTTGATATACATTGCTATTTTTCAACTGCAAACATTTTTGCTTTCTTACTGGCAACTGTCCACAGAAGGAAAACAATAGGTAGCCAGCTGATAAATCTGGATTCTGCTTATACTTGTATTAATTACTGGTGGCCTAAAGAAGACCTTACACTTTGATTTCTGGTATTGGTTCTTAGAAATGCTATGCAAGCTTAAGCTACTCTAAAAGCCCCAAACATGTAAAGATCAAACATACCTATGGAAATATAAATGTTTTACTCATCCTCATTAATGACTTTAATCAAGCAGAGATCTTAATTAATTTTGCAAATTGTTTATTCTTCCCAGGACATTTACTGGCTTGATAGATATTACTCTGACATATGTTTGGTCAGAAATGAGGACATCAATCAACTCTACCTGGTGTTTCCACAGATTGTGCCAAGGTTAGAACACAGACCACACCAAAGCATTCATTTCAATACACTATTTAGAGATCATGTCTGCCTTTCATTTAGATAAAGGATAACCTGTTTCCAAACACATGGTACTCAAAAATGCTTATTTAATTAGCAGTGTGATGACAATGACTTGATAGAAAACTGGAGAACTTTTAAAATAGAATAATAACACCATATATAATTATTAGGATTGCTCTTCTTGTACAATGCACTGTCTGCTAATTTATACCCTGTATGTAACTTTAAACTGTAATACTACTAAAGAAAATGACTCCCCAACATTTCTGACCAAATATATCAGTTGTAGGAAATGATTAGACAAGAAATGTATCAGACTTCAACTCCTGTATATAAATTTGGTGAAACCTGTCAATTTAGATTGTTAATAACTAACCAGAGATTATTATTTTAAATTGCTGACAAATTAATGCACTTATACAGTTGTTTAAAAAACCTGGTTACCCCATGTGCCTTACTAAATATTGTACCATGCTGCATCTCCATTTCAAAGGAAATCTGATCTCCAAGTAGAACCAAAACATGCTGTAAGCTTTCTCTGGTTACCCCTTAGGGGAACTGTTAACAATATAGGTTCTCCCATTTCTGCTACAAGAACCTAGTGTCACTCCACCATCATTAAGAAAAAAATATATTGCTTTTACTAAAGTGTATCAAGCAAAGTAACTTCACTGCAATAAAATTAAGTTTGGCAATTAGCAACTGCAGGACAAAGTTGCTATCCTTGAGCAAGAGGTACTGATTGATTCTATACTTTGTTTCAACATCACATTTCCTTCTGCATTCTGAAGCTTAAGGACACACACACACACACACACACACACCCCTTGTAACAATGTTTTTTATGACACTGTCACTAGGTCCCCCAGGTAGCATGCATCTGTTTTAATTCATTGGTATTCATTACTCCTTTCTCTTCCACCAGAGGCCAAGGGGGTTCATGCCATCACACCCAGTGCATTACTCCTAGAACAGAACACTTCCAAAGAAGCCTTCAGGGTGGCATGATGCCAACACCAGTCATTACAGCCTATTCTGTCACAGAACCATGGACACTATGGACTCAAATAACCCAGACACTACTGGCATCTCCTTGCACAAGCTCATCTGCTGAGTATAAAGAACACAGGTTTAGAAGGAACCTCTCTAAGGCTTGCTAATCTCCTGTCTTCTCTCCTTTTTGACTCCCAACTTTACAGTCTATCTACCCTATGGTAAAGACTTGCAGTGAGTAGAATTAGGTTCCCTTGGTAACTTGTGTAAACGTTCAGAAAAGTCTCACTGTTGTACTGAAATTCCTCATATTGCCATTCCAGCACTATTTCCGCTAGCCTGTCTTTCCAGGTGAAGGATTCCACATAGCAAAGATCCTCCTGTTTCAATATCATTAAGGATCACGAAGTTCACATGCCTCCAATCTGAGGACAACATGCTCCGGTACACATATGCAGGAGCGGGGGGGGGGGTGGCTGAATTTTTTGCTTTCTCCAACTAACATCTCAGTCGCTCAGAGGAGGAACGATAACTGCAGCAAAGACTAGCCTTCCTGGCCAGTCTCTGAAAACGCAAAGCCTTCCTGAGCTACCCATTTGTTTTAGGGGCCCCTATTTATAAACGATTGATTTTCCTGGAGAAAAACCGTAATAACGCGGCAATGATCAGCATCCTTATAAAAACGAGGCCCTGGCTTTGGCAAGTTTTAGTCCGGAGTAAATTCGCATGCAAGTGACAAACGCGGACACTGGGATTTTAATGGAAATGCTGACCCGACCTTCAGGAAAGCAGCAAATTGCAGTCTCTGCCGCTCTATTGCCGCTCTCCAAGACGTAGCGCTGGAAAGTGCATGCCCACTTCCCCAACCGATCACCAAGGTATGAAAAATACCAGGAGAGAAAAGCGCACTCAAAGCCAACCCTTCCAGCGTCTATTCTTCCCGCTACTCCCCAACGGTGATTCAAAGCGCACCTGGAGATTACAGGGGGTTGGCATAGCTTTTTCATATTGAAGACAAAATGACCTTTGAAAAATATATACTCGTGAAAGTCAAACCACTGAAAGACACCCGGCAATTTACTGCTGCAAACTCCTCGGAACCCCACTGCTGAGGAAAAGAAATGGAAAATGCGCCCAACACGGGGGTGGCGGGGGAATCAATGACCCAAACAGGTTTTAGAAAATAAAAGCCCACACGGGAGAGCCCGCAAGCCCAGGCTGCAACAAATGCTCCGGGAAGCCCTTTCCGCAGCCTTCCCAGATTTTCCCACCCGCTTTGCTTCCTCTCTGCCCCAGCTGCAGCGCCACTTCTCGGAGCC
>NW_006159512.1:2229743-2232109 GCF_000334495.1 Tupaia belangeri chinensis
CTGTCACTGCTGCTGCTGCCGCTGGGGAGAGGAGGGGAAGGCGGGAGAGAAGGCACGTCCTGCTCTACTCCAGAGGCCGCCTCGGAGTGTCCTCCTACTAACCAAGCTGCTCCGTGTTTACTACGCAGGAGAGGCCGCCGCAGTCCTCGACGTGTGTGGCCCAGTGACCCTACCCCGTGGGACTGACTTTCCAGTTGTTCTAAAAGGGATGATGGGCCCCCAATAACCTGACTACGGTTAGGATTTTTGAGTAAGATTTTGATACGGTTCCAATACTCCTCGCCCCCACCCCCGTTTCTCACCAAAGTTACCTTGTACTACTACCCACAGTTGTAGAGATCTACTTGGGTAAAAGTTTCTTTTCTAAATTGTGCCAATTACATAAAGTGCATAGGCTTCCTCCCATTTAAAAAAAATCTCACTTCTTTTTTCTTTATCACAAATAAATGGAAATAATTTGTAGCTCACAGATTGCTTTGTGCCATCACATTTGAAGGAGCATATCTGGCAGCCCACGTGCTTCAGTTCTTTGGTGTTTGAACGTTCCATCCCTAAGCGTGAGTTGCCCACCTGGTCTTGCATAAGAAGCACTGCGCTTACACTGAGAATAACCAACAGCTGCAAGCAAGGTGACAGCACCCACTGGTCTGTAGTTACCAGAATGAAGGTAAAAATATTCAAGGAAATGAGCACCATGATGATGAACTCCAAACAGTATTAACAACCAGCCTTACTGTTCGGGGTACTTTCTGAACTTTAAGAATATGCCCTTATTGTCTTAAAAACCAGAGCAAACAAAGATTTTTGTTCAACTGCATGAACTTCAGGAACTAAGAGAAATAGAAATCCATTTCTAAAATAATGGTAGGATTTACTCAGCACTTAGGATTTTTCCAGGCATCTTTTATTTTTAAGTCTTACAACTTTGTGAAGGTTTCGTTATCATCTTCACTTTACTGATTAAGAAAAAAAGTTTTGCAGAGATTTTCAACGAATATTTTGGGGACATTCTCTTTTTTAAACAAGAAATTCTGTATACCCTGCTTTATCTGCTCTGCTTTTGTGAAGTTCAAGAGAATGGTTGAAGCCCTTCTACTAGCAAGGGGCAGGGCCAGGATATTACCTAGGCCCATCAGGTTCAGGAGTGCAAGCCTTTAGCCATAAGGGAACCACTTGTCATTTAGATAACAAATTTATGAAGTTTTCTGATTTTACACCTCACGTGTCTAGAAACAAACCAATTGAACTTGATCTGCCTTTTTGCCTGGTGTACTGGTGAATGAATGTGTGACCTGACCATTTGGGGGTCAAATATATGACAAACTATGTTTGGATATCTCTGTTTTTGAGATCAGCATACTTTTGTTGGATTAGGAAGTCAGGGCATTTAGTTCTATTTCTGATTCTGCATTCTGAATACCTGTAACTTGAGGTAAGACTGGTGTCTTCTTGATTTCTCAATCATGAAAATGCGCGAAGAATGATATTTCCCAGGGCATCTTCTCTTCTGAATGTTATTCTCTGGTAATAATAGTACAATCTCAAAACCATGTCATTTGCTAGCAATGACCACAGGCTATTTGGAAAGGAAATGTATTATTATTTGTGTTGAGTCCTCTGCACGCTAGAGTCATTTGGAATCTACCGGCTTTGCTGCCTGCACCGCCTCTAGAGAATGATAGAAATCTTAACTCCTCAACCTTTGTGCTTGGGCTGGTGAGAACCCCTCTCAAGGACTGGAGCTGTCCATGGTAGCTGTTATGGAAGCCGCAGTTCACACATTAGGGAGTCCTGGGAGCTAACTTCCACATAGTACTAGTGGAATTTGGTGATAACCCTTCAGGTATGCATAAAACATAAAGGTTTAATCAGTGTAATCTCCTCCTGCATGAGGTAAAACCATTAATTCACAGAAGACTCTTTGGCACTAAAATAATCTCTTGTCTATTGTTGAAATTTTAGACATTATTATGTTCCAGAACAGCATACAGGATATAAGAGATCATCTCCTGCAATATTCTCATGCTATGGAAAAGGAAATTGTTACCTAGAGAGGTTAAATCACTTGCCTAGGGGCCCACCCTAAGTAGAAGCAGGCACAAAACTGTGAATTCTTGCCACTCGTTCACTTACCAAGATACTGTGGGGCTTCAGGGTAGTCAGTTTCCATCTGTCCATCTGTCTGTCTTTCTGTCTCTCTCCACATACACACAGACACAGACACACATGTATATATGTACTTGTGTGTATATATATACATATACATATATATGTGTGTGTGTATATATATACATATACATATATATATGTGTGTGTGTATATATACACACATATATATATACATATACATATACATATATATATAT
>NW_006159512.1:2232527-2257319 GCF_000334495.1 Tupaia belangeri chinensis
TATATATATATATATACTTCAGTAGTTTTTGTTTGTTTGTTTTTGGTAAAAAAAAAACCAGTTCAAATTTATGTAATTGAAAATACAGGCAATGTGTTGTTTCATGTTCCTTCACTTGGATGGTAGCTACATATTATTTTAAATATTCTGCTGTATTAAATAATATATTGATCTTTGCAAAATGAGACAATTTAGAAACACTCTTATAGCACCAATGTCCAGCATCTCTGTATCCTCAATGAAAAGCAAGGCATTCGTTTCATTACAGACTGTCAAAAATGCAACATGAACTCCTTATTTAAGAACAGCCATTTAGATCAGGAAAAAACTAACATTTGCAAGTCCCCAATTTTCTGTATTCTGCCTTTGTATTAAAAAAATTATGCAGAAGCTCATGTTGAATATTTCAGTCTCACAAAGCCAAGAATGGTGGAACTTCTCTAAGAGATAGGAAATACACTGATATGAAGCTCTTTGTGCAGATATAAAGGAATGTAATTTCAATAATTTATTGGCTAATAGTATAATGCAAAAATTAAGCTCCTAACTTTGAGTCTGACGTATGGATTTAAGTCATGTAGACTCCATTTAATAATTTTGTAATCTTGAGGAGGTTACTTAACTTCTTTGAGTCCTACCATTCCAGTTTGCAAAATGAATGTGAAAATAATGGAAATGACTTCAGAGTTGTAGTTATCAGGAAACAAGATTACCCGCGTGTGGCTGTCATTTTGATGTGCCAACTTGGCTGGGTTAAAGTCCCTAGTTATTCAATCAAACACTATTCCAGGTGTTGCTGTCGAGGTATTTTGTAGATAGGATTAAAGTTCATAAGCAGTTGACTTTAACTAAGGAAGATTATCCTAGATAATCTGAATCAATCCATTGAAAGGCTGTAAGAGCAGAACTGAGGCTTCCCTGAGAAAAGAAATTCTACCTGTGGACAGCAGAGTTAGCTTACTCCCAAGGGTTCCAGCCTGCCTTTCTGACAGCCTGCCTTACAGATTTCAGACTTGTCTAGCTAGTCCCCACAATCACACGAGCCAATTCCTTGCAATAAATCTTAGTATATGTCTCCTATGGTTCTGCTTCTCTGTTATGGCATATATTAAGCGCTGCAAAAATGTTAGCTGAATTTTGGTTCAAAACCCTTATTGAACACTTCTCACATTTCTCAGAAGCTGAGGTATGCGCTCTGGTAAAAATGTCAGAGAGTTCTGAAGTAGAGACAGATACCTATTAACTTCAGTGATAGTAACCCCAACCAGGAAGGGATTTAATGTTTTAGTAAAAATCTCCAGGAAAACAAGGGAAAAGTGCCAACAGGGTTGATTATTCCATCTGGAGCTACGTAGGAGAATTATGCAAATCCAGCATGAGGATAGTTTTCTGGGTTAGGAGGATAATGGACAAAAAGACAGCACTCTTCTCTCGACAGACCCATTTAGATTTAGCACCTGACACTAGCTATATCTATTTTCACGGATCAGCTATGGAATTCTATCACAAAATACACATTCATTTATGACTTGGTCTTAAGCCAACTGGAATGTTATACTTAAGAGAACTACTTAAAAAAAAACCTTATTGAACTGATACAAGAAATACTCTTATATTTGAATGTTAAAGTAAAATATCTTTCTTATCTAATATTACCTAGCACTCATATGACTATTATTTTTAACACCTAATCATGTGTTTTCAGTGGAAAAGTTCCTTTGTTTGGATGGCAGATATAAAAACAACCTTTACACTGCCTATTAACCATGGGCATATTTACAGATCTGACTACCAAGCTAACTCAACCCAGAGCGAACAGAATATTAACTTATCTTAGTATTCTATATTATTATATATTAGATCTTTTCATTTGTTTTGAGCATTTGTAAGAAAGAGCAATACTTTTAAAATATCATTAAAAAGCAGGCATGGCGCAAATCTACTTAAATACAAGCTACAAGATGCTTCCATTATTCAGAATTGTAATGTCAAACTTACAAAATTTAGGGCTAGAAATATCTCAGATAAGTAAACAAACCCCCGGGAGGTAGTCTCAGATATAAATAGGATCAAAAGGTGCTGAGACAGTAAGAGAGAAAGCGTGTCTTTTGGTTTTATACTACAGCTCTGAGAATTTACTTGGTCTTATGTACATATTTAAATCGTGTGTGTGTGTGTGTGTGTGTGTGTGTGCATGAGTGTGTATTTCCTAGAAAGAGCTGACTCATGATTCTTTTTTTTTTTTTTGAGAGATTTTCACTGTAGGGCGCGTGCGCTTGCCAGACAGACAGAGACAGACATAGAGACAGAAAGCGAGAAATCACCCCCCAGGGGGGATGGTCACGCCGCAATCCCTTCTCCTCCATTCTCCTCTCGGGATCTTGGGCACGCACGCACACCCGCCCGGCGTGAGTTTTAAGCCACCAGGTCCGGGACACGAACCGCGGTCGACTACGTGGGAGTCCAGCGACATAGCCATTACGCTAACTGCTGGTTCCCACTCATGATTCTTGATACCAAATTAGTAATCTTTTAAAAAAGTAGTGGGAGAAAAAAGTACTTTTACGCATTAATGCACAGATTTATGAAATGCCTATGATGTCAAAAGTTGAGCTGGCTGCTGAGGGGTAGAAGGTAAATTAGAGATGTACTTTCACCTTGTGCAGCTCCTTTTCTGTGTAAATCAAATTTAAGGATTTCAACTAATATACAACTTGCTCTAGAAGAATTTTTATATATCCCCCTACCTTGCACTGGCCTAGGCCGTACTATGTCACTCTCATGGTAACTTTGCTCTCACTAATATTAAATTTCTTTTCTTTCTTTTGGCATTACATATGTAGTCGTAAATCTATCCATCAGCCTTCATGAGGTCAAGGACTTTGTTTATGTGATCCTTTATTTATGTTCAGCTCCTGATCCCAAATAGGTACCAGGTAATTTTTACTGAACAAGTGAAAGAAAGCTTGAGCCATGTGAAATTTTAGTTGCTCTTCAAATAGAAGCATGCAGAAAGCAGATAGGATATATATCTGGAGCTTAGGAGAGAAGTGGGGGAAAGCGATATAAATTTGCTATCAGCTGATACCTATAGTTGAAAGGTCTGGGAGTGGATTTTCATCAGCTAGACTCACAGGCAGAGTTATGAGAGCCACGTTCTAAGGTTGGAACTCTGGACAGCATCTATAGTTTCCGTTTTATGCTGTGGGATGAAATAGGACCAGGTGACTAGGACATAAAAGTTTCAGGAAACCCCACCTCCAAATCTTTTCAACCATGTTGAACAATTGATATTTAAGAAACTATTCAGTAGAACAATATTTCAGAACTAAGCTGTCATAGTGATAGAAGCACTATGAATATGGATTAATAATCATGATATTGTGAACCTAATAATATGTAGAAAACAGAGTTCTGAATTTTATATAAAATAAGTTGATATGTGTGGATAGAGGCCATGAGACACAACAAAGAGAGAGAGAAGAAGAGAGGGAGAGAGAGAGAAACTATGCTATGAAGAAGCAGCAGATTCAAGAGGTTCCATGAGAGGTAGGCGTGGGGAGGGCTCTGAACGGTGAATGGACGTGGTGGCTGTTGGTGACGTATGTCTGCCATGGAAGCAGCACAACCCTCTCTTGTACTCGGGACTTGCTTATCGATGATGAGACAAGTAAGGAATAGAATGACTTCTATGGGCCAGTCCAGAGCACAGTACTTAAGAGAGCCGGATACCATATTGCCCACCACGGTTTGAATCCTAGTCTCAGTGGCTTCAGAAACACTCCAGGCACATGTTGATGAGCATGCCCCAAATCTCAAAGGTAAGGAGGAATGCAAGAAAAAGGAGTGCAGCACAAAGATGCCCCACTGTTTTTGCCCCTCTTCCCCTTCCTTCTCTCCCTTTCTGGTGAGCACACATGCCCTCTGACAATAATTAAAACAAAACAAAACAAAACAAAACACGACACTTCAACTTCTAGCACTCATAAGACTTTATCATTTTTATCACCTAATCATGTGTTTTTGGTGGAAAAACTTCTTTGTTTGGATGGCAGATTTAAAAGCAACTTCTACACTGCCTATTAACCATGGGCATATTTACAGATCTGACTACCAAGCTAACACAACCCGGAGTGAACAGAAGGGACTTACACTTTTTCCTGAAGGCAAGCAGCCTTGGAATCCAGGGGGAATGAATGTAAACACTGAGACCCATCTGCCAGAAATGTTCTGCCCTAGTCTTCCGAATTAAGACCTAGGGACTTCTTTGGGATGTTAACTATATTCAAGGCCTGAGTCACACACAGCTCCACTGAGCCATGGCTAAGACTTTTGCTTGCAGCCTTTGCTTACAACTGGCCCCTGAGAGTCCGTGTGAGCTGCACAGCACAGGTGGTAAGTACCTCATCCTTCTAACACCTTTAACCAACACAGCAGCTATACTCAACACTCACAGCAACTTTCAAGGTCAGCGCCGTGGGAGGAGAAGGCTCCAGGAACCTGATTTGGTTGTCTGTTTTACTAAGTAGCTACTCATCCTAAATTTCCCAGGTCAGTGCTCTTTGAATGAGACAGAGCATAAGATCTGACTTTTTGTTCAGGAAAATACGGTTAAAAGCATATCAGACATTTATACTTGGAGTCCTCGATGAGGCAGCAGAACATAGAGAAAAAAGTTCATGGACTCAAACCTGGATTCAAGCATAGGTTCATCATTCACTAGTTGTAGACCCCGAACAAGTGGCTTAACCTTACCACCCCTCAGTTTCTGCATCCATAAATTGTTCTTTAAGGAGCTTGTTTAAGGTTTAAATGAGTGTGCCCATGTAAAAATCTGGGACAATGCCTAAAGCACAATTATTTGACCAGAGAATTAAATTCACCCTAGTAGTAATTCATAAACCTTCAGAATCAAGGGGCTACCCCAGCTTATCAACAGGACTAAATAACAAAGCTTGTTTCCACAGGATCTTCTAGTGTGCTTATCAGCTGTGTAAGGGAGGAGGAGCCACGTGTGTACCTGGGAGTGGACAGTAACTTTTTTTGGTTATAGACTCATAACAAAAGCTTTATTTTCTACACAGGGTCCTGTGGAGGGTAAGACATTCTGTCATTTGATGATTATTACATCATTGTGATAATTCTCCAGAAATGCACATTTGGGATGTTGATATATAAACAGGGGGTGGGGCAGTGGGTTGCATAGTGGTTAGGGTGCTGGACTCCCACATGACTCACCACTGTTTGAATCCTGGACCTTGCAGCTTGAGAGTCATGCTGGGCGTGAGTGGGCACATGCCCAACATCCTGAGAGAATGGAGGAGAGGGGATTGCGGCGTGGTCATTCCCCCAGGGGGTAATTTCTCGGTTTCCTTCTCACTGTCTCTCTCTTTCTCTTTGAAAGTGCATGCACCCTTTGACAATAGCCTTAAATAGACACACACACACACACACACACTCTAAGTGGGCAAAGGGAAAAAGGATTACACAATAAATATTTTAAAATAATTTTGTGTTTGAATAATTGGATCAATTTGAACAGTAAAGCCTGGTTCGTATTTATTGTTTTTCTTACTCAACTCTCAGTCCCTCTACGTCTGTTACTAATCTGATTTTTCATTGGGGACTCATCTCTCCCCACCCTCAGTTGTGAAACCCTACATCATGCTAGAAGAGCTGACTATGGTCCACTGCCCTCAGAGAAGCCCACCATGCAGCCAGCCACCATGGTTTGCTCAGGGAGGGTCAGGACCAGGACTGAGTAAAACTAGCAGGAACGAGAGAAGAGCGAAGAGCGCTCTTTTCACTGGGGTTTTGGAGTTGATGAGCCTGGTACTGCCAGGGGGCTGAACCATTGCCTGGAGTTGCCAAGGACCACCTGTGGAGATAATCTGCAAGAGCAAAGCCAGTGCAGAGGATGTGGAGCAGAGATGTGGACTGAGAGAATATGGGCCTCTAGGGGTAGCTTTTGAGGCCCTGGATCCAGTTATGCCTGAAATCCTTGAACTGATCTCTCATGTGAGCCAAGAAATTTGTCATTTTGCTTCAGCCATTTTCAATTAGGCTTCACTTAAAACTGAAAGTGTCCTGATTAATTCAGAAGGGGACTTACACACACACACACACACACACACACACACACACACACATACAATTTTAAAAATAATTATTTAATTTTATTTATTATTATCATTATAGCTTTTAGTTTGACTATAGAGAGAGACAGAGAGAAAGGGAAAGTGAGAAAGCAAGCCTCGAGGTCTGGGACTTGAACCATGGCCAGCCATCTTGGGGTCCAGTGCCTTAACCACCACACCACCTGCCGTCCCCAATATGCTTTCTCTTAACTTCTCATCCAATGTTTGAATCTCTTCAATGCCTTCTACTTTCTTTTTTTTTTTTTTTGGAGAGCTTTTCGCTATAGGGCGCATGTGCTAGCCAGACAGAGAGAGACATAGAGATAGAAAGCGAGAAATCCCCTCCCCAGTGGGGATAGCCATGCCGCAATCCCTTGTCCTCCATTCTCCTCTTGGGATCTTGGGCATGCACGCACATGCGCCCGGCATGAGTTTTAAGCCACCGGGTCCGGGACGCGAACCGCGGTCGACTACGTGGGAGTCCAGCAACATAGCCATTACGCTAACTGCTGGTTCCCTATGACTTCTATTTCTAAGCCTACTTATTTATTTATTTATTTTTGTACTAGCACTGTGTGTGAGCCCACGTGTGTGCAACAGCAAGAGAAAGAGAGTGAAAAGCACCTTCCTCGGGGCCTGGTCACACCGTGATTCCCTTCCTCTAGTTCTTTGGCGTCAGGATCTTGGACATATGGGTGCCTATTGTGTTCCATATCAATCAGTTAGGGGATCCAAAGCCATGGTCAGCCGTGTGGCTTCTACTCTGCAGTTTAGAACACTGCTGCCTGCTCCACAGAGGCCCGGCCCTCTGCACTTCTAGTGAGAGTCACTCAACCAAGGCTTGGCCTCTTCCAGTGATAGGGATTCCATTAGTAACAAAAGAAGGTTATTCCATCCTTTGGGCTTTACTAGTGCAAGATTTTTTTCTTACAATGAGCACTGAGTGAACATCTATTTTAAGAAACTTCTGTATAGCTGCCAGGTTTTTTTTTTTTTTTTTTTTTTTTTTTTTTTTTTTTTTTTTGTCTGTTTTTTTTTTTGGTGTGCGGCGCAGGGAGAGACAGAGAGACAGAAAGCGAGACATCACCCCCCAGGGGGGATGGCCATGCCGCAATGCCTTCTCCTCCATTCTCCTCTGGGGATCATGGGCACACACGCACATGCGCCTGGCCTGAGTCGGTCTGAGTTTTAAGCCACCAGGTCCGAGACTCGAACCGTGGTCGACTACATGGGAGTCCAGTGACATAGCCATTATACTAACTGCTGGTTCCTAGCTGCCAGTTTAAAAAAATTTTTTTTTTTTCCCATAGGGCACGTGTGCTTACTGGAAAGAGACAGAAAGAGGGAAAGTGAAAAATCATGCCCTTTGAGAATATAGCCACACTACAATCTCTTCTCCCCCATGGTCCTCTTGAGCTTTCAGGCATGTGTACACAGGTACCCAGCATGATTTTCAAGCCACCAGGTCCAAGACTTGAACTGGGGTTGATAATGTGTAAGTCCAACACCTTAACCAACATGCCACCTGCTGGCCTGCCACTTACTTTGTATTCACAGAGAACAGGGGCCATGGGCTTTGTTACACTGAAAAAATGAAGACTTTATTATTTCATTTAATTTTCAAACAATTTGATGAAATAAAAATTATTTTGAAAGCCACTGGAGAAATACAAGTAAGGAATGATAAATGGCTGAAGCAAGGGCTCTAGGGGGTGGGAATAAAGACTACGAGGATGAGGGGTTGGCAGGTGGTGTGGTGATTGAGGCTCTGAACTTCCACATGGCTGACTCTGATTTGAGTCCCAGTTTGAGTCCCAGACCTGGCAGCTTGCTTTCTCACTTTCTCTCTCTCTTTCTCTCCATGGTGAGTGGATGTGCCCTATAACAAATTAAAAATAAAGTAATAAAATATTAAGTGAAAGTAGTAGTTAAGGTTGTTGGATCCCCCATGGTTAACTGAACAGTTTGCGTACTGCACCCAGCATCTCAAAAAACACATGGGGTATATCTCTAGACCCATCCACACAGCCTTTTTAACAAGAAAAAACAAAACCATTTTCTTTTTTAGTTTTTGCAGAGACAGAGAGAAAGGGAAAGTGAGAAAGCAGCCCCCAAAAGGATGATTATGCCACGATCCCCCTCCTCCATCCTCCTCTCTGGATCTAGAGATACACACATGGAGCTCCTAGGTGTCTGAATGGAGAGTGCGGGCAAGAGAGAAGGGACAGGCTAGAATGATCTCTGGAAATTGATAGATGAGAAAACACAGGGAGCAACAACTCCAGCGGGGAGAGGGGAAGATTCTGCTGGTTTTCCTGAGAGGTACAAGACCATAATGAGGTTAGTACTTTCAGAGGCACCTGATAGCTCTATCCATTTCTTCAACAATTTAATTGAAGCTGTTTCAGTGTTAAGTACTCATCATTAAGAATAGAACTGGATGTAAACAAAAGCAAATATTTTTCAAGTACCGACAGTTTCTTAGATCTTTAATCACATCAGTGCAAGTCAGAATAACAATGTCTATGTTCAGCCTTCAAGACCAGTTTCTCTCTTGCGTCCACCTCCGGTGCTCAGAGAACTCAGCATGAGGATGCAGCAGAGTCTGGTCAAGCCATAAGGGATGGGAGTCCAACCTTGAGGTCCAGAGGCCAAAGCGAAGTGCATACCTATGGAAGATGTTTCTAGGAGTGGGAAGGAGGTTCAAGGAGAAGGAACCTTTCTGGTGTATCTACTATGTACTAGGTCCTTTGTATGCATTGCTTCAACAGCCCTTTAGGGTCATTGTTATTATTTGAGTATCATTTTTTTTTTTCCAGGTGAAGAAATTGTGGCAGCTCAGAGATGTTAGGTTGCTTTCTGAGATCAAACAGGACTAGAACTAAAACCAAGACTTATGGCTCTGAGATCCATGGCTTCTTCATTATGCTAGGCTGACTCCTTAAATATTTAACGTTACAAGATATTTTCTAGTTGACAAAATATATTCACACAATACCTCAATTCATCTTCCAAACAATGCTCCCAGAAGACTGGTATTGCTAACATCGTTCCTATTTTATAGGTGACAAAACCGAGTCCCTAAAGAAGTTCATTGGTTTTGCTCCAGGTCACATAGCTAGTAAGCAGAACCACAGTTGGAACTAAAAATTCTTAATTCCAGGCTTTGTTTTTGTTTTGTTTTGTTTTGTTTTGTTTTCCCCATGACACTGAAGCTACTACTCTTTGCTCTAAAATATCCTTTCCCTTGAAGGACTTGTGGGAGTGCTTGCTTTCCTCCTCACTGACTCCTAAAAGAAAGATCCTCAAGGAGGGCCACGTGGTGGTGCAGGGGCGATGCAACTGGCCACCTGGGGAAGGTCCTGGGTTTGCACGCTGAGGCCTCCTCGGGCACACTGAGTGCATGCCTGCCTGTGATCAGGGCCAAATAGGACTGGGGTGGATCATGGTGTGGAGATCTTGTTAGAGGTGCCTGTCTCTGTGTCTCTCCTTCTCTCTCATGGTGGGAAAAAAAAATCCTCCAAGAAGAAAATGAACAGAAGTTCTTGGAGTTTCTGAACTCTTGGGTGAGGTCTTTAGCATAATGTTATGAAAAATCCACTCCATCTTCTAGGTCTATATAAATTCTTTTTTTTTTTTTTGAGAGGTTTTTGCTATGAGGCACATGTACTCACCAGAAAGACAGAGAGAGACAGAGAGACAGTGAGAAGTCGCCCCCCAGGGGGGATGGCCACACCACAAATCCCTTCTCCTCCATTCTCCTCTTGGTATCCTGGGCACACACGCACACACACCTGGCGTGAGTTTAAGCCAGTGGGTCTGGGACTTGAACCACGGTTGACTACGTGGGAGTCCGGGGACCTAGCCATTACGCCAGCTGCTGGTCCCGGTCTGTATAGATTCTGTCAGGACCCAGGACAGAATGAGTCAGCATACCCTCAGAGCAGTAAAGGCTCTCTGGGTAGAAATTAAGTGGGAAGCCACATTAACTCTTTCAGGCCATTAGGCTATCATTTCGTAAATTACTACTTTGCTCTAAATGGGTCCCCAGTGGATATGGAGGGTGGGAATGTTCTAATTTGCCTTTCCTCCCCTTTCTCTCAGCTGCTTTGGCCAATTATGATGTAGACCAAGAAACTGTTTAATAACTGCATTATTCTGAATCACTGGATGCTCTTACCAACATCAAAAATGCCACTGAAGATCTGCTGTAATCAAATGCATGGAATTAAATGTACGTGTGAGGTGTGAGGAGTTATAGTCTGGTACCCCCAGGACTGAGAAGTGAGCCAAGGCACCAAAACACCCCTGATATTTAAATTCTGAGTTAATGGGAAGTGGGTGACAGCGAACCTCTTGTCCCTGGGGAGGTAGGTGGAGGGGTGCAGATGCCACTGGAGGCCCTAGGGCAGGAGTTTCTTTCTCTCATAAAGGGGGGGAATCCACAATTCCGCTTTGAGGAGTCAGTATCTCAGCCTTGGTGTGTATAATACCAGGGAGATACATCAGAAAGTCAGGGGTGTTCCCTAAGACTGGCTTCATCCTCTCATTCCCTGTATGACCACTGTCAGTTGAAGAGGCTGAATATTTTTCCTCTCTGGGGGTAAAATAAAAGTATCAGAGCTCTTTTTTGCCCTTACAAATCTGGGGCTATTAAGTAAATGCCTAGTAGGGTTGGTAGGGCCTAATGTTCTTACATAATGGTGATAACAGCAATAATGCTTTGCATTAAGTGTTTTAGGAGCACTTGCATATTTACTGCTTTTTTTCTAAAACTTATTCTGATTGATTTTTTCCAGCTTTATTGTGGTATTGGGTTGTCAGAAAAGTCATGACATATTTTTTCATAGAAAAACAGAAAAAATATGTCATGACTTTTCTGACAACTCAATATAATTGACAAATAAAACATACATATTTCAAGGTGAACCATATGATGTTTTGATATCTATGTGCATTGTGAAATGATTTCCACAGTCAAGTTAATTAACATATCTATCACATCACATAGGTACGTAGTATGTGTGTGTAGTAGAAACTTAAGATCCACTCTCTTAGTGAATTTCAAATTATAATATGCTTTTTCATTTTTTTTTTTTTGTCCTTGCTGGAAAGAGAAAGAGACAGAGACAGAGAGTGAGAAAGGGACAACATTCCCCTCCCCGCCGTGTTGGGGGTGGTCTTGCCGTAATCCTTCTCTTCCATTCTCCTTTTGGGATTTTGGGCACCCATGAGTGTACTCTCAACTGGTTTGATTTTCAGGCCATCAAGACTGGGACTCACACTGTACTTGGCCATGTGGAAATCCAGCACCTTAAACACCAAGCCATTCGCTGACCCTGTAACATTAGCTGTATCTTTGACCAACATCTCTCCATTTGCATATGCATTCTTTCAGAAGGGCGCCATGTTTAGTTTAGTGCTCTGCACTTGTGGTCTTGTAATTCTAAATACTTTAAACTTCAAATATGTAATTTTCTTTCTTTCTTTTTTCTTTTAAAGAGAGAATTTTTCTATAGGGCGTGTGTGCTTTCCAGAGAGACAGAAAGAGACAGAGAAATAGAAAGAGAGAAATCACCCTCCAGGGAAATGGCCATGTCACAATCTCTCTCCTCCATTCTCCTCCATGGATCTTGGACATGCACGCACACATGGCTGGTGTGAGTTTCAAGCCTTCAGGTCCAGGACTCAACCACTGTCTGCCATATGGGAGTCCAGCGATGTAACCATTATGCCATTTGCTGGTCCCTCAAATATGGGATTTGTGAGTGAAATCTGATGGGGCTGTGCAGCATGTGCTGGGCTTGGTGCCTTAGCTCACATGTGGTCCTGACTTTGTGGGATTAGTTTTTGGCTGCCTGTTTCCCTCCCTGTGCTGCCCAGCACTCTGCTTGGTCTCCCACTCCACAACCATTGCTGTCCTTTGCCTGGGCAATGAGATAGCACTGACAGGGCTAGGGGACAGACTGACCTGCATTCAGTTCCTGTCCTCCATCTCTCCCTAGAGCTGGTAGAGGGAATCAGCATAGAGGGTCACCCACATTGTGGCTTCTTGGGATAAACAAGACAATGGCCATGCCTGCCCCTAACTGCAACATCATCACTTGTGTGATGGGTAACATGGTGGGTGGCTAGTTGGGGCTTCTCGCTTACCCCTGTGAGTGCCAAGCACATCCTGGCCTAGATATTGTAGTCTTTTGGGGTTACTTGTCTGCTGTAGGTTGGGTTGGTAGGCCTTCAGGAAAGGGAGACTGACTTCTCTACCCCTGTACAGGCATCACATTTCATTTTATACTGGGCCTTGTAAACTATATAGCCAGTCTATAGTTGACATTCATTACTGTATCATTCAAGATAGATAAAACAATTACTCCTACTTATGATGTTTATATTCCTAGGGGAAATCACTATTACCTTCTCTGTGCCTTGTTCTGCGGCAAACAATAAAAAATGCCATCCTATTCAACCCTTATAACAAATATACAATAAAGGGTAAGGCTTATACATTGGGGTGATTTCCTAACTTCTCTGGATTTTAGTTTCCTCATCTGTAAAAGTGGTATAATAATACCTACTCACAAGGTTACTGTGAAAATTAAATAAGAAGGGGAGTGTATTGTTATGGTTGGTCCCTCCAAATTTCATGTTTTGGGATATGGTCTTATCAGGCAGTGATCAGATTTTTCTCCAAAGTTCACATGTTGGGAGTTGGTTGTGTTGTAAAAGTGTTAAGTGAAAATGTAATTTCTTCATGGGGTCCTAGCATGGGGCCTTTGGGTATGATAGAGTCATTAAGGTAGAACTCCCATGGGTGAGTTAAGGTGTGCATAAAAGGAGAGGAAACCAGGCAGGTAGAAGCCATATAAATACTCACCCCACACTTCACTCTGCTCAAGTTCTGCTCGCCATTTTGTAATGCCTTTGGACTTCCCAGTCACAAGAATCAGGAGTCAATAAAGCTCTCTCTACATATATTTTTAAATAAATCACCCTGTCTCAGGTATCTCTTTTGGCAATGCCATAATGGACTAAGCCTTGTATTAACAGATGGAGAGAATTGTATGTACTGCATTATTCTAGCACTGTATTTGTTTGGATGACTGGGGAAAAGGTGAGTCCCATGGACATCCTTAGTTAACTTTTGCACTTATGAAAAGGAACAGGGTGGGAACCAGCAGTTAGCGTAATGGCTATGTTGCTGGACTCCCACGTAGTTGACTGCGGTTCGCGTCCCGGACCCGGTGGCTTAAAACTCACACCGGGCGCATGTGTGTGCGTGCCCGAGATCCTGAGAGGAGAATGGAGGAGAAGCGATTGCTGCGTGACCATCCCCTCTGGGGGGTGATTTCTCGCTTTCTGTCTCTCTGTCTCTCTCTGTCTGTCTGGCGAGTGCACGCACCCTATAGCGAAAAACTACTCAAAAAAAAAAAAAAAAAAAAAGGGAACAGGGTTTGTGCTGTTCCAGTGCAGAAGGTGGTAAAGAAAGAGGAGTCTGGGAGCAGAAAGGCTCTGTGGGGGAAGAGAATACTAGTGACAACGCAGTTTTTAGGAAATAGGAGTACTGAACAGGACTTCAAACAAATTGTGTTGGGTTTATGCTGTAATATCCCCAACCTACCCACTTTTGTGAAATCTTCAGTAAAAACTAAGTAACTAATGCTTTGCGTGATATTAGATGAAAGGAGGGGAAGAGGTCAGTGTATCATTGAGTACTGAGATTCACATTCATGTTGGCACACGTGAAAATAGCATATGTGGGAAAATTAGTGTAAAGATAATGCTTGGTTATAACATAATTCTTGGTTTTCTCTCAGTGATTTCTCTCTTCATTTAGGCCATACATTTTGAGGGAATACAATAGCAGCTATGTACACTGTTATTATTTTTCCATAAGCCCACCATCAGCCTCACCACACAGTAGACACTCGGATGTTGAGGGCTGATCTATGTAAGCAGTAAACAACTACTGAGGGAAAGAAATTAACTTGATTTTGATTAATCACTTCAATGACCCTTTGAGGTAGGGTAGGTACATGTTCCAGTGTACTGATGATATATTTGAGGCTCAGAGAGGGTAAAAAACGTGGCTGGGCTCACACAGCTACTATGCAGCAAAACAGATACAAATTCATGCCCAATACACACTACCTCCCTGGTCAATGAAATTTTAGCCAACAATCTAGAGTTTTGGTGTCACATAAACCAAGAATTATCCATATACTCCATCTGTATATATTTAAAAACTTCACCGAAATCAAAAAGATAAGACAAATCAACAAATTCCTAGAGAGCAAAAAGCAGAAAAGGGGAGAAAATTAAAATGTAAGGAGAAAATAGATAGCATAACTCAGCCCTTAGATAACTGTAGGATTTACCAATATTAGTTACTGTACTACAGTGACACCAGAAAGAGACAGTGTGAGGGGTAGGTGAACCTGTACAAGAAAAGGTTGCTTCAACTGTGTCTACAAGGACAGTTCTTCCCTCAGCCAAGTCAAGTCCAAAGGAGCACATGAATGATTGGCAACCTCTTCCCTGTAAGCAAGTGCCAGCTCTCTGTTCAGGTTGATACATAGCCAAACCTCAGGGAACCAGAAGTCAGCTGCTAGCGCCAACAGGCTTCTGAGCATTCATAACCAGACCAGGTGCTGATCCATCAAGCTAATTAGCAGCCTGTGGGGCCACAGTTAACTGGGAAGGTTGAGGTTTTTAACTCTTCCTGACAGACTCTGTGCCTATCTGTGCTTTTAAACAACACTCTATCGATAAAGCCACAAAGAAAAAAGCATTTAGATTTCAAAAAGAAGGCGGTAAAGGGAAATATAATGCCAAAGAGACTAACAAAACAAAGGAAGTAACCTTTGACTCACAAACACAAGTATGTATGTGTATGTATACAGACATCCTGCAAGTCTTCATTTGACTTAGCACAGTGGCATCACCCTCCAGTGGAAATTCAGTAAATGCTTGCTCTCTTTGACACAATGATATTACAATGGAAATAATAAACAACAGGAGAAAATAAGAAAGGAGCAGGATATATAAAAGGACTTCAAAGTAGTTTTTTCATAATATGCATTTTCCATGAACTTATTGAAGCTCCTCCTCGTATAGCTTGTTGGAACCTGAGATGTATTTTATCAGGCTCCCCCCAAAAGTAGAGGAAACAGAATTAGCTTCCGTGAAAAATACAGAGAACATGCTGAAAGTTCAGAAAAATGGAAAACTTACTTTAATTAGAAGATGTAGGAAATGGAATACATCAGAAATAGTGTCACTGCAAATTACCAGACTTATAAACTAACATGTAAATCAGCAGAGGAAAGAATCCAGGGAATTTTAGTAAATTTGTAGAGCCTTGTTGTAAATAGAGCATTTAAAATTAGTTTTAATGTGGTGATCAAACAGTAAAATAGAATCAACAATCAATGAAGCCAACACCATTTCAAATGTTGCTTCTTCATTGACATAAAAAGAAGCCTTCAACAGCCAATTTGTTCAATATTTATGATTTCAGTGTGGTTTTGTTTATCATAGATTTAATAATCTCCAAAGGAGCAGTGCCAATATATGACCCAGAGATACAATAACAAAGAAACATCCCAAGTCCTTGAAGTAGCCAACTCAGAAAATCTTAGGAAATGGTCAGGCATGGTACTGGCAGGAGTCTTCAAGCACAGAGGTACATTTATGGAGATATCTACACAGGCTCTCTGACAACATATGGAGAACTGATGAAGGGCTACGGGATTTCAATGACACCCCCGTCACCACCATCTGGAGATAAAAATCCTGTGGTAAAATTTTTTTAAAAAACTGTGATATCTTACTGATGAACTTTATATTAATGACAAGATCCTAGCCAACATTCTCTGGGACTGCTTACTATAACATTATTTACTGCTTGAGTCTGGGGTTAAAAAATGGATTTATGCCTCAGCAAGAAACAGCTGTCATTGTATTTATAAAATCAGAGTCAAGAAGATGAAACTGAGATGATGCCAGGGTCCTTGGGGACGTAAAGGAAGCATTATACAGCCTGAGGTTTGGCTGTACTGCCTGTACTGTAAACCGCACTGCCTCAAGGAACTCATCTACATGTTGAGAGTATGAGCACCGTCTTTTCCCTGAGTAAAAACAAAGGGAGTGATTCCTTAGGGGGAGCAGGAGCATGAGTTGTATTACCTCTGCTGTAAGAAATTAATGTAGTTCTCTGGACTACAACAATTTAGGGATGACACCTTTTATTTTATTTTATTTTATATTTTTCAGAGAAATTTTTGCTATAGGGGATGTGTACTCGCTGAAGAGACAGAGACAGAAATTGCCTAAGGGGTGGGGGATGTGGCCATGCCACAGTCCCTTCTCCTCCATTCTTCTCTTGGGATTTTGGGCATGCACACACATGCTCCCGGTGTGAGTTTTAAACCACTGGGTCTGGGACTCGAACTGCAGTTGACTACTTGGGGATCCAGGAATGTAATCATTATGCCATCTGTTGGTCCCCAGAATATCGCCTTTTAAACAGACTGTAGCAGGTGATCTGGTGTCAATGAGCTATTCGATTCATGCCAAATAATACCTCTCCATAATGCTTCCCACAGTCTGGTGTGTTGTAAGCAAATGAGGTCACACGTCTGTTCTACCTCACCAGGAATGCTGGCCCCATTATTGCCCTTAACAAAGCTCCCCTACCTCCTACCCATCCCCACAAACTGTCTCCTCATGGTTCAGTCAGAGCTAACCCTCAAACTCTTTTTGCCTAAGATACTTATTAGCAGAGGAAGAAACAAGCACATGACTCTGAACTTATCTCTCTAGTTCTACTTCTGGTTTCCCCTCAGTTAAGTGCTTTAATATGCCTCAAAGATTCCTTGTCTGGGTGCCCTTTCTTGTGGGACTCTCTTCCTTTAACATCCTTTAACCACTGTCTCCCTGGAAAACTGCTCTTCATGTGTTACCTTTTCTTGAAAGTGCTCTTTAATAATAACAGCAAACGGGACCAGCAGTTGGCATAATGGCTATGTCACTACTGGACTCCCATGTAGTTGACTATGGTTCAAGTCCCAGACCCGGTGGCTTAAACTCACGCTGGGTGCGTGTGTGTGTATGCCCAAGATCCCAAGAGAAGAATGGAGAAGGGATTGCGGCATGGCCATCTCCTCTAAGGTGTTATTTCTCGTTTTCTGTCTCTCTGTCTTTCTGGTGAGCGCACGCACCCTATAGCAAAAACCTCTCCAAAAAAAGAAAGAATAATAATAAGAGCAAACACATAGCACTTGCTTGGTACCAGGTACGCTTTCATATGACTTAATAAATACACCTAATTGTTGATAGACCCTTATGGAGTATGTACTATGATGAGGTTTCAAAAAAACTTAAGGAAAAAGTAGTTGAAGCACGAGTTTATTTTGATACAATTTTTTTTTTTTTTAAAATCCACGCAGAGTTTCCCCATAAAGTGCTTTTTCCATGAACATTTTGAAGATTTCTTATAGTTTTCATTTCAGAGGCAGAGAAATTGAAAGGCAGAGTCATTAGGAAGCTTACTCAAGGTCGCTGGTAAGTGACAGAGCTGGGGTTATGAGCTGAGGCAGCCTGGCTCCAGAGTGTCTCTGTCACCACTACCCTGAGCACCGTATGGTTCAAGTCCCAGACCCGGTGGCTTAAACTCACGCTGGGTGCGTGTGTGTGTATGCCCAAGATCCCAAGAGAAGAATGGAGAAGGGATTGCGGCATGGCCATCTCCTCTGAGGTGTGATTTCTCGTTTTCTGTCTCTCTGTCTTTCTGGTGAGCGCACGCACCCTATAGCAAAAACCTCTCCAAAAAAAGAAAGAATAATAATAAGAGCAAACACATAGCACTTGCTTGGTACCAGGTACGCTTTCATATGACTTAATAAATACACCTAATTGTTGATAGACCCTTATGGAGTATGTACTATGATGAGGTTTCAAAAAAACTTAAGGAAAAAGTAGTTGAAGCACGAGTTTATTTTGATACAATTTTTTTTTTTTTAAATCCACGCAGAGTTTCCCCATAAAGTGCTTTTTCCATGAACATTTTGAAGATTTCTTATAGTTTTCATTTCAGAGGCAGAGAAATTGAAAGGCAGAGTCATTAGGAAGCTTACTCAAGGTCGCTGGTAAGTGACAGAGCTGGGGTTATGAGCTGAGGCAGCCTGGCTCCAGAGTGTCTCTGTCACCACTACCCTGAGCACCGTGATCCTTAGCCCTGGCCATGGTAGCCTGAGCACACGCTACCAGAGAACTGCAGTCTTCATGTTTGTGACCTTCCTCCTCTCCCATGGTTGCTACCTCCAGTCCATCCACCCTCAGCCCCAGCATCATCTTGCCTTAAGCCTTCTTGATCCTGTTCCCGTAGCTTTGGGAAGGTGACTCCTCCATTGCCACCATGCCATACTTCTTTGTGCTACAGCCCTCCTCACACCAGGTTTCTGTTTACCTGTCTGATTCCCTCATCAATCTGTGAATTCTTTGTTTCTTTTTCTTTAAATTTTTTTTTAAAGGTTTTTGCCATAGGGAGGGAGCATGTGCTTGCCAGAAAGAGGAGGTGTGAGGGAAAGTGAGAAGTTCCTTCCCTTCCATCCTCCAAAGAGGATCGCTACACTGTAGTCTCTTCTCCTGGAATTTAGGGCAGATACACACATGTGCCTGGGGTGATTTTCAAGCTGCTGGGTCTAGGATTTGAGCCGTGATCAGCCATGCGGGAGTTCATCACCTTAATCACTACACCACCTGCTGGCTCCATAAAGTTTCTTTTCCAATATTTTTCAAGTTTATTTTTTTCATGAGAGTGGCAGAGAGAGACCAACACCTTCAACAGTGTCTTATGCCACAATCCTCCCCCTACAACCTTCCCAGCCAGCCAGGATTATAGGCATATTGTGTCCAGCATGGACAAGTGGACTGGGGAATTGAACCCACAATCTTCCATCTAGAGCCAGCATTACTTAAGCAGTGTGTTAACTACTATGCCATCAGGCTAGCCCTCTTTGAAGTTTGGAAAGCAGGGATGGTCTCAAATGCTTTGGTACATAGCCCAGAGTTTGGCAGATGGAACTGTTGTTTAATAAATATTTGTTCTATACTTAGAACAAATGGACAGTGTGGCTGAGGAGTCTTCATTTTGCATTTCTGGTTTCCGACTTTTATGAGGATATTAAGAACAAAAGGGATTCCATCATGAATCCCAGGAGACTCATGATAAATGCTTAAGCTCCAGTACAGAAAAAAAGTGAGACTATAGCTCAGGGACTCAATAATAAATGACCTGGTCTTAATTCCCCCTCATTGTTTAGATTTGTAGAACTTTAGAATGGAAGAACCCTTGGAAATAATTTATTCCAGGTATCGTAAACTGGTGGTCTAGAAATATTTGTGACATAATGATTTGTTCCTATTTTTATTAAAACACCTTTAAGCAGGACATTTATTCTTTATTTTTCCACATTCTACACCTATCATAATATACTACTTTACACATTTGTATCATCTATCTGACCCTTTAAGACATCTGTGAACGAAATGTCTGATTTAGTCCAATCCATTTTTTGGATTGGACTAAAAGTCCAAATCTGTGGGACTCAAGTCTGTTCTTAGGGCATCTAATGTTCCTCTAATTCATTCCAATCATGTGTTCATCCTACCCTCTGTGATGTCAAGATAATCAATAAATAAATCTTCATAAATCTAGTTCCTAGCTTTGACTTAAGACTCTCTTCCTTTATGTTAAAGACCATCCTTTCCTGGGGTTTCCTTTTACTTCCCTGTCCTCTCCTCTTTTTCCTTTGCCGATTCCTCCTTATACACTCAACCTCTAAATATTAGATGCCCTGAAGTGCATTAGATGCCTTAGCCTGCTTCTTTTCTTGATCTACTCTCATTACCTTCCTCTGTCAACATGCTGACACTTTCTCAACATTCATTTCCAGTTCATCTGGTTGTCTAATATCCTTGTTAAACTTAGTATGTTCAAAAACAAACTCCCAGTTTCCATCATAAACCCATTCTTCCTAGTCTTCCTCATCTCAATTGAGTGTATATCCAGCCTATGAGCTGATTAGGCCCAAACTCCTGGGCCCATCCCTCATTGCTCCCTTTCCACAAAATGCCATGACAGTCTCTCAGCAATCATTTCTCCACTCAAATCCCCTAGAGTCTTCCCACTTCTTTGGACTTTACTCTAGGAAGAGTTCATTTACTCTAGGAAGGGTCAAAATCAAAGTCTTTATAGTGGTCTACAGGAGCCCTTATGGTCTACCTCTTATTCTTGTTCCCATCCCTACTTTTATTTCTCTGACTCCTTTTCCTACCACTAGCCTTCTTATTGACCTGCTTCAGCCACATTGGCCTCCATGCCCTTCACTGAACACCTAGAGATGCTCCTACCTCAGGGTCTTTGCATTTGCTGTTCCCTGTGCCTCATGCTCAACATTCTCACCTCATCTTTCCTTCATCCTCTGGGGAATTTACAGGCATCTGCATGGGTTGCTCCCTCACTTCCTTCATTTCTACTCAAGTGAAACTTCTCATTGAGGCTTTCTTGATTGCCCTGTTTAACACTGACTTCCACATGCCAGGATGATCTGTTCCCTCTTTCTTGTCCTTTACTTTTCTCTAGGGCACTTTATGTCCCTCTAACATACTACATATTTTTACTACTTATTTGTTTTGTTAATATGTCTCTCCATATTAGAACATCAGCTCAATGATGGCAGGTGTTTTATCCTTCTAGTTCGATATTATATCCTCAGCCTTAGAGAAGGACTCAGAACACAGTGGACAGCCAGCCAGTAGTGTGATGGTTAAGGTGGCTAGATCCTATGTGGATGACTGCATGGCTCAAATCCTGGATCTGACGGCTTAAGAAACATGCCAAGCCTGTGTGCATATGTGCCCAGAATCCCCAAAAAAGGGGGAAATGGAAGAGAAAGGATTACAGAGTGACCATCCCCCATAGGACGGGGGCGCTTTCTCACTTTTCCTCTCTCTGTCAAGTGCATGCACCCTCTGGCAAAAACAAAATAAAACAAAAGCCCCAAATGCCAAAACATAGTGGGTGTTTATAGATTGAATTATGTCTCTCCCTCCTCAAACTTGTATGTTGAGGTTCCTGTGACTTTCTTTGGAAATAGAGTCAATGAACTGTAAAATGTAATTAGTTTTAGTGAAGATGAAGCCATACTGGAGTGGGGGGCCCTAAACCAGTAAGACTAGTGTCTATAAAAAGAATGCCATGTGAACAGAAGGAGACACAGCTGAGGAAAGGACATGAAGACACACAAGAAGACCTACGAGACCAGGAGACAGGCCTGCAGCAGAGCCTTCTTTCACAGTCCTCAAAAGGAACCAACCCTGTCAGTACTTTGATTTCAGACTTCTAGTTTCCAGAATTGCAAGGCAATACATTTCTGTCATTTAGGCCACAGATAACTTGTTGTGACATTCCTAGCAAACCAATAGTCAAAAATATTCTCAAGAAAAATGTATAGGCGAATGAATGAGTGAATTAATTTTTCCAATGAAGAAACCGAAGCCTAGTGAAGTTGAGTAACTTGCTAGAGACACACAGTGGTGAAACGGGAGAACCAAGACTAAAATTAAACTCTCCTGCTTCCCCACCCAGCTCTCAGCTGCCACATCTTCGTACGCCAGTCTGTCTCAGATGCATTAAGTGATGCTGTGCTCTCTCCAGAGAGCCTTTCACCATCTCTCAGGTCTCACCTTTCCTGCCTTCCTGCTTAACACCCACTGTACCATCACGTATCCTGAATACGCTGTGGCTGGACCACTACTGACGTCTGCTTGCTAACTGTAATGATCTCCTCCCAGAGGAAAGCCCCCTGTGTGATTCTCCCATTATTTAGGAAGTAATAAAAGTTATTATCATAATATATAGGAAAAAGAATGATTCACTGCTGAGCTGCTGAGCCATGGGGAGCGATGCACGGTTTAGAGCAGACAGTCAGCTAAGATAAGTCACGATGATGTCACAGTGGAATATACAAACACCTTAGTGGGCTGATCCAAAAGAACATCACAATTAAATCAGCTTACTGCTGAACACTTTTCCATATCCATGAGGAGCTGCTCTCCATTCTGACAGCCATGTTTAAGGGGAGGGGAGAAAAGGAAGTGGTGGGAGGCAGCAACCTCCCCAACATAACTCCATGCAGAAGAAATGATTCTAAATTGCAGCAGAGTAAATGAATGTCATTCACACAAAAATGTTCTGAAAGTGGTCATACACAGTTGGACACTTACTGAGTAAGTCAGGAACGGTGTTTTCAGAATGGAATTACAGTGTGACAGTGGGTGTGGAGAACTGACAAGAGCCATCAGAGGTGGTATTCCAAGTATCCACCCAAATATCAACAGCATAGGCCACCACTGGCCAACACAGCCTCGCCAGTGCATAGTGGCTGAATGTGGTTCTAGTGAAATGCACCTGGCTAGAGTGACAGAGATGCGTTTAACCTCTCTGATACTTGGTTTGGTTTCTTCATTATAGGAAGGACACTGACATTTAATTCTCACTCTTGTTCCAAGGACCAAGATAACATGCTTGTGGGCCAGTCAGGGGCATGGAGGTTAAGGCCCTTGGATCTCACGTGGCAGACGGTGTGGTCTGAGTTGCTATCCAGTGGCTTGAAAAATATGCTAGGTACCTGTGTGTGCATTGTGGCATGGCATTTCTCACTTTCTCTCTCGGTCTCTCTCAGTCTTTCTCTCTGTCTCTTTCAGCAAGCACATTTGTCCCATAGCAAAAACAAAACAAAACAAAGCAGAGCATGTTTGTGAAAATGCCTGGTATATATCAAGTTCTTGATAAAAACAGCATACGTGTATATGTCTTTATCATAGACTAGGTATTGGCAAATGCTAATTTGCTTACCCCTTACGATACCTGAAATACTCAACTATTATTATCATTTTATAGATGGAGAAACGGATGTAAGAAGAAGTTAGGCAAAATTCTCAAAGACACCCAGCTAGTAAGTGGCAAGAGTGGGTCTTAGGACCAGGAAGTCTAGGCCCGAGGGGTTCGATTCTTACCCTGCACTACCCTCAGGAAATGTCAGGGCTCTCTCCTCCCACTCTGTGCTCCAGAAAGCCAGTGTCCCTGCAGACTTAATATTTCATCAGCTCAATGTTCTGATTAAAGACAGTAGAGGGGGCGTCTTTACCTGGTGCTTGGTGACTTAGCCCTCCTTTCTATGGCTGCTCAGGTTCTACTTGTGTGAACATAGGAACAGAAACAAAACAAAACAAAACACAGTCCAATTAATACAAAAGGTAAGATCACACATTTTGTGTTGTGTTTTATTTTCTATCAGTTGAGCTCCTCTAAGCATTTGGGGTGAAAGTTATTTATGCCAGTTAATGAATCTCATGATAACAAAAATGCCCTTCAGCTCTGAGATTAGTGAGCAGCCCTAGTCTGGGGACCACTTAGGGAAGCAAATCCTGCATGAACAAAGGAGGAATGGGATTTGAGAGAATGAGGAGGGAGGCAGGCTTAGAATGAACGTTTGTTGAACCGCTACATCATGCTGGGCATCACACTAGGTGCTTGACCCTCATTATTTCTCTTAATTCTTATAACAACTCACTCATTCAACAAACATTTATTGAGTGCCAGGCACTATAATAGGTGCTGGGTCTACAAATTTACACAAACATGATCCCTGCCCTTCTAAGTAAAATGAAAAAGCAAGCAAGCAGGGAAACTATTGAGCTCAGTGAGGTAGTGTTTTGATCTGAGCACACACGGGCAGTATTGCTAACGGGACTGGGTGACAGGACGGGTGGGTATTCACCATGTCTATCGTTTCCCCATGGGGACTACTTCCTGCCTGGGCAGCTGAGTTCTGTGCTAGGTGACCACTGCTCCTGTTGTCCCCACAGCCCCTTCACAAAGGTGTAGTAAATTGGCTTACTGAGTGAGATTTTCTTCCTGAGGAGTTTAGATTTGAAAGCAGGAAAACAATCAGGCAATTGGGGGGGGGGCAGTGGGGGGGGGGGGCGGCGCAGAAACTGAGAAGGTGATCCCAAAAGAGTGATGGGGTAGATATAAGGGGTAAGCCAGGTAGACTATGCACATGCTCAACTTGGAAGTAAGTGGAAACTGAATAATCAGAAGCTACGAGGCATGGAAAACATCGAATAGTGCGAAAGGAAGCAAGTTGGGAGCAGGAAGGGAAATGCATAGAAACAGGATACTAACTAAGGAAACTTCAAACATCTGTGAACAAAATGGAATTAAAGTATGAGTTTATTTTGGTGCAAAGAAATGTTTAAACTCATGCCTTGGGGTTTCATTAAAAAAAAAAAAAGAATTTCCATGAACTTTTTGCAGACCCTCAGTATGTACTTATTTTATAATTTTAAAACGTTAGATAATTTAAATTTTTTTCTGAAATACAAGGAATTCTATGATGGATATTCTTCTTTTGTTTTCTTTCTTTTTTTTTTTTGAGAGGTTTTTTGCTATAGGGCATGTGTGCTCGCCAGACAGACAGGGAGAGACAGAGAGACAGAAAGCGAGAAATCGCCCCCCAGGGGGGATAGCCATGCCGCAATCCCTTCTCCTCCATTCTCCTCTTGGGATCTTGGGCATGCACGCACACGC
>NW_006159512.1:2258071-2302515 GCF_000334495.1 Tupaia belangeri chinensis
ATGGGGGGGGGGGGGGCGGCGCAGAAACTGAGAAGGTGATCCCAAAAGAGTGATGGGGTAGATATAAGGGGTAAGCCAGGTAGACTATGCACATGCTCAACTTGGAAGTAAGTGGAAACTGAATAATCAGAAGCTACGAGGCATGGAAAACATCGAATAGTGCGAAAGGAAGCAAGTTGGGAGCAGGAAGGGAAATGCATAGAAACAGGATACTAACTAAGGAAACTTCAAACATCTGTGAACAAAATGGAATTAAAGTATGAGTTTATTTTGGTGCAAAGAAATGTTTAAACTCATGCCTTGGTTTTTCATTAAAAAAAAAAAAAGAATTTCAATGAATTTTTTGCAGACCCTCAGTATGTACTTATTTTTTAATTTTAAAACGTTAGATAATTTAAATTTTTTTCTGAAATACAAGGAATTCTATGATGGATATTCTTCTTTTTTTTTTTTTGAGAGGTTTTTTGCTATAGGGCATGTGTGCTCGCCAGACAGACAGGGAGAGACAGAGAGACAGAAAGCGAGAAATCGCCCCCCAGGGGGGATAGCCATGCCGCAATCCCTTCTCCTCCATTCTCCTCTTGGGATCTTGGGCATGCACGCACACGCGCCCGGCATGAGTTTAAGCCACTGGGTCTGGGACTCGAACCGCGGTCGACTACATGGGAGTCCAGCGACATAGCCATTACGCTAACTGCTGGTCTCTGATGGATATTCTCATACATCACTATTTGTAGTATTTCTGATTAGTTCCTTTAATATATGCTTAGATTAAAAGGTATTAACTTTTTAAAGCTCTTGAGATGATTGTGGATCTTTATTTCCAAGAAGATAGTACTACTTTTCTACTCCTTTCTGCACAATATGGAAGGACCTATTTTAACACTTGAGTCCTGTCAGCTAAATAGGGAAAAGTAATGCTACCTTTTTTCTTTTCATTTTCCAAATTGCTTACGTATTTTTCATATGTTATGGGACACTTCTGCTGCTTTCGTGAATTGGGCTTGTTTATGGTTTTTGTCCATTTGTCGGCTGAATCATTTATAGTTTCTCACTGATTTATGAAAATTCTTTACATAATATGAGCAATGCTCACTGACATATTGCAAATACTCCCCATACTTTGTTGTTTGTCTTTTAATTTTCATTTGAGGCGCAGAAATTTTATACTTTGAATATATTGATATTTCCCTTTGTGATTTATTTCAAAGGATTTTTTTTTTTGGCTGAAAAAATATTTTGCCAATTTCTAAATCAGAAAGATACTACACTCTATTTCCTTTCCTCTAGTTTCAAAACATGCTTTTGTTTTTTACATTTAATTCTTCTATTCACTTAGAATTTATTTGGTGTATGTGAATACGTGTAAAAGATATTGCATAACATTTTTAAAAATCAGATTGTGTGCTCCTATTCCAGAAATATCTAATCTGTGTTAAGCTTGTTGCCTAGTAGAATCAGCCATCAATGAGTCCCAATAACCAATGCAAGAAGTCGAGCACGCGCAGACCCATTTAAGTACATAATGAGGGAGAGTGCGATCAAGGATGGGCATGTGTGCTCTGTACAAAACCTACTCTTGCCAAATGGAAATCATGGTTACTGAATAATTCAGTCTCCTTCTCTACTTACAAGGAATCAGAAACCCTCAATTCTTAAGCTGGATCTGTACTGATTTATAATGGGACATTTAAACACTCTGTACCTCCTTGACCCCAACACACACTTGCCAATTGCCTGTCTTTCAAAACTGTCTAATTAGAGTTCTTTAAAAAGAGAACACTTTGTCATTTGGGAGAAAATTTTCTTTTCTTTTTTAGTTGGCACTTATTTAAAACCCAGGGCAACTTCAACTTTATATTTTTATAGGAGCGCTTTCAAAGTGTGATGATTGAATGGAAGCTGTGTGGTTGGTGAAGTACTTGGCAACATCTCTGAAAGTTTGCAATTAGTAGCGTGTATAGTGCAATAACAAGTTCCAGAGGAGAGTAAAAGGCAGAGGTACGGCCTAGAGTGAGCACACTCCAGACTTTCCATTTCAACAACTTTAGGAATTGGGGAAAAGTCCTCTAATTCAATACTCAATTCTCTGAGAGAGATGGTGTATTAGTTTTCCAGGGCTGTCGTAAAAAACAAAATAGCTTAGACAAGAGAAATTTACTATCTCACAGTTCTGGAGACCAGAAGTTCAAGATAAATTCATGTTGATAGGTTGGGGAGGAGATCTGTTCCATGCCTCTTGCCTGGTGGTTCACTGGCTATCTTTGGCTTTTAAAAGTTTTTTTAAAGGCAAATTTTTGCTATAGGGTGCATGTGCTCACTGAAGAGACAGAGAGAGACAGAGAGACAGAAAGCAAGAAATCACCCCCTAGAGAGGATGGGCATGCTACAATCCCTTCTCCTCTTGAGATTTTGGGCACACACGCACAAGCATCCAGTGTGAGTTTGAAGTTACTGGGTCTAGGCCTTGAACTGTGGTCAACTACATGGAAGTCCAGTGATAAAACCATTATGCCATCTGCTAGTCCCAGCATTTCTTATCTTATAGAAACATCACCCTCATCTATCCTTTTTGCCTTCATCTTCATGTGACATTTTCTCCCTCTCTGCCTGTATGCAAAATTTCCCTCTTTGTGAAGAAACAAGTCATATTGAAGTGGGTCCATCCTAAAGAGCTCATTTTAACTCTTAGTTCTGTAAAGACTCTATCTGTAAATGAGGTTCTGGGGGCTAAAGCTTTAACATATGAATTTTGGGGGAACACAATTCCCTGAAAGATGCTTCTTAAAAGAATCTCATGGCAGTGAATGTTAAGCTTTTAAAAACCATTAACCTTCACAGTGAAGTGCTCTTTTCCAAAGAGATCATGCTCATTCTGGTAACGCAGGGTGGAAAGTTATGGAGATCCCTTCCTAGTCAGGCTTTCTTGCTTTTTAGAGCAGGCCATAGCCAAGGGAGATCTATAAAACCTCAGGGTTTGTTGAAACACAGTTTGAAAGTCACTGCTGTTAGAAGTTGGTCTAGAGACTAAATGAAATGAAGCATCTTGCTAAGCAGATTTCCATCCCACCTGATGTCATAAAGTAAGAATCACAGGAAGTATCCCTCAAGGAAGAGAAAGAATCTTATCGGTACATATGTCCCGTGATTCACCTGAAAATTCCAGCAGACAGCGATCTCTGATGACCACATACAAGTGTCTTTTCCCTTAGGGAGGGCAAACTTTTTGTTTTTAGGTTTTTGCTATAGGGCACGTGCACTCAGTGGAGAGAGAGAGAGAGAAGAAAAGTGAGAAATCACCCCTCCATGGGGGGATGGCCACACTACAATCCCTTCTCTTCCATTCTTCTCCTGGGATTTTGGGCATGCGTGCACATGATTTTCAAGTCACCAGGTCATGGCTGAATCATCACCAGCCATGTGTGAATCCAGTGCCACCTGCTGGCCCAAGCAGACTTCATTTCAGAAGCTTTCTTTTAAGTCACATATGCCACTTTCTCTAGTGAGCACTCACCGATTCCACAAATTTGTTGTACAGTAGAATACTTGCCCCTCCACCCCATTTTAAATTTGCCAGAAGGTGCTTACACTTACCAGAGAGAAAAAAGAGGAGAAAGCAACTCCTAATGTGGCATGGTCATGCCACAATCCCTTCTCTTCCATCTCTCCATCCTGTCAGGATTTGGGGCTTACACACACATACACTTGGCATGTTTTCAAGCTGCTCAGTCCTGGACTCAAACCATACAGTCAGCCATGTGGGATCTGGATGGCTTAACCATAAGCCTATGGGGCTGGTCTGGAACATCTGGTTTTAATAGTCACCTATTGTTGCACCAATATTACATTTATGCTATAATCACCAGTTTTGCTTCCTAGTTGGAACCTCCAGTAAGGAAACCCATTGAGGATGGGCCATGTCTTTTTCATTTTTGTATCTCTGGTATATAGTAGAGTAGCTGAGTTAATAACCATAATGCTGCTGCTGCTGTTATTATTAAAAAGAAACTAGCATTTGTTGAGCATTTATTAAGTGCCAGACACTGTTCTAAGTAGTTCATATTTTATTTAATCCTCACCCAACCCAATGAAGTAGATTGTGTCACCTGAATCCCATTTTTAGATGAGAATATTGTGGCAAAGAGATATAATAACTTGCCCTGAAGCCATGTAGCTAAGAAGTGGAGGAGTTAGTCAAACCCAGACAGGCTGTTTTTCTTACTATGTTAGGATGCCACTTGATAATATTTTCTTGAGGACTCCCCATTTGCTAGGACTGTTTTGGGCACTGAGTGTACGTGGTGATCCAAACAAAGTCCTTGTTCTCGTGGAGTCCATGTAGTGAGATGCTCTCTCAATATGTGCTCAGCCAGCGTTTGTTAAATGACTGAATTACAAGACTGTGTTTCTAGTTTTACTCCCATTTCACAGATGAGGGAGACGTGGCACATTTTCAAAATAATAAACGTTTTCAGTTAATCCATAGTAAGGCCTGATTCAACTCAATTCTGCAATCTTTGACCCCTTGCATTCAAGATAATCTATCAAAACTATTCAAGCCAATTCACATCACCGGATGGGTTCTATTTTCAGAAGATTCTCAGGGATAGTGATTTCATCGCAAGTACTTCCCCCCTAACCAGAATTTTGTTTATAATGTTTATATTGCTTGCACATACTGTTTCTTTTTGTTTTATGCTCTGTGGCATAAAATCTGTCAAACCTGTGGCCTGTGACTGCCTTAGGGTGATTTTTGACATACACAGTCACTTGGCCCAAGCTCTAGATGGAAGATGCTAGTTGTAGTATGATGTAGTATGAGGCAGCATGCTGTGTCTACAATGTCTATTTGAGTTTCTTTACAAGTTTCACATCTTGAAGAATGGAAAAATAAAGCCATGTGTTTTGTTCATTGGTTAAAGAATGCACTTTTAGATGTGTTCCAAAGGCCAGGCATCTAGCTCTGGATAAACTCTGCCAGTCCTTGGTTGAAGGGTAAGTGCAGAGATGAGTCTACTCCTAAAGTCAAACTATTATACGAAAGAATAGTTAACTGGTTCTGATCCACTAACCTCATCAACTGCCTGCAGACAGAAAAAGCTGGCTGGCTTGCAATGAAAACTCCTTAAAGTTTTACCTTCAGAACTGCAATCTCAGTGCATATAGATTTGCAACTTTTCTGTTTTATCAAGTGCTAAGTATATTAAGTTCCACAAGAATTAGAGAGCAATTTCATTAGCTGGTAGAAGCTATGGACAGAAGCAGTTAATACAAACTCCAATTTTCGAACAAGATCCAATATGGCTATATAATTTAGTTGGCTATTACAAGGAGACAAAAAATAATGGCTGGATCTTATTAAAAGTATTTCTTCCTTCTCCTGCTACTGCTTTTTTACTTTTAATGACCCTTTTTTCTCCTTTACTTTTTTCCTTCCTTCTTCTCTCCCCTTATGTTTTCCATCTGCTACGAAAAAAAAAAAAAAAAAAAAAAAGAAAAAGAAAAAGAAAAATTTAGGGAGCACTTACCATGTGTCAGAGCATATCTTACATGATAAACATGCACCCCAAATGCTGAGATAATAACAGCAATTTCTGTCCCAACAAGCCGATCGTCTAATAGAATTGCAAAGTGGAGGCCTACAGAGCACTTTCTATGATCTCGGAGTGAAAGGAATCATCTCAGATCTCTGGTATGCATTCCATGATTATCTTCTACACCGGGGATTCATCTGAATAGTCATAACGTCATACTACTCAGTATGGTTTCTAGAGACCCACTCAATTACTGCCACGTTTTAATGGGGTTTTAAAGAAAACGTTTGACCCATTAGGGGCCATTTTATTATAAAAGGAACATCACCCCTGCCCATGCCTGGCTTCTATGCTCTGCAGAAATCGCAGAGAGGGTGAAAAACGAACTAAAAGGGTCCCTGCTGTGATGTGTTTGCCCGCTTCTGTGTGCTTTGATTATAATGAATATGTTCACTGGGGAAATTATTTTGAGGAAAGTGATTGTAAATGAAGATGAAAGTCCATCTATAATGATGGTTCCTATAAGGATTAATTTGAAGTTTTTTTTTTTTTTTGTCTCTTAAGTACAGAACCTTCCTTCCAGAGAGTTTAAAAGTCCCAAGTTCTAATAAATTCCACATTTCGAACCAGATTTCTATACCTTTCAGAATGAATCTTAAAGGAAAAACATCTCCAACAGACGCACACACAAATATTTCCCTTATAACCTTAAGCTAATGTGAGGACTATCTGCTCTTGCAACCTTTATTACTTCAAGACGTCAACAAAGAAACTGATTCAGTCAGTCCTTTCCTTTCTCACATTCAGAACTACTCGGCAATTGCTCAGTGCCGGTATTATCTACCCTCAAGTGGCATCTCTGCTTGCGAATTGGATTTTCCATTATTTAGAGTCTTTTGTAATTTTATTTTGTGATGTTAACATCTTTGTGCCACTTAAAAAAAAATATATATATATATAGTGAATTGATTTTCCATTATTTAGAATTTTCTGTAATTTTATTTTGTGATGTTAACATCTTTGTGCCACTGTAATATATATATATATATTGTCCATTTTTACATCTTTCACCGTTTCTTTCTCTATACTCTGAATATAAGGGAATCTATATGCCATTTTTTAGTGAGTGTTTTTTTGATCCCTGGTTCATAACTAGCACTCACTGCAAGCTTTCCTTTAACAACAGAAATTGTCACTTCCTATATATTGATCTAATTACTTTATCAGAAAGGTAAACCTAAGAAAATATATTTTTTCTTAGAAATGCATAGAAAAAAGGGAAGAGTACAGGGAAGGAAATCAGGGAGAAAAAATAGAGGGGCAAGACACAGAAATGGTTTATTGCCTGTTGATGATAACGTATGTGGTGTTCTCAACTGGACTGGTCTGAGGTGTATTTTATGTTGGGTAAATTCTCTTTACAAGCCCAATGATGTATAGCAATTGAATGTCTAAAAATAATTAAAACTATATGCACTTCAATAAAAGAAAAAGAGAAATTCATAGAAAAATATGGTAATGTGTATTATATCTAATAGTTGATTCCCTGAGGATTCTGTCCCTTAAAATCAAGGGACGGGGTCTTTGATACTGAAAATGATCTACTTATGATGTAGGAGGGGGGCTTTGGCTTGCCTGCTATATAACAGTTGTAGCTGATAGACCCAATGCTTCCTCATGGTTTAGTTTCCAGTGAATTTTGTTCTGCAGTTGACACACCAGTGCGTACCTCCCACCTGAGTGAAACAGACACGCTATAAATGTAGAGGGAACTGGCAGAAGCCATTTTTGATAACCGATAAAACAGTTGGTTGCTGATCACTTCTTTGCAGCTCCCGGCCACCAAACAATATTAAATATTTTTTTTTTCTCCCTACACTTGACAATTGGGGAAAAGTAGGACTTTATATGAAGAAGTACAGTCTCATATTACTTATTCCCCTAAATCACAGCCATTGCTCATTTTTCATCTTCCCTATTTTTCTCAGGGCCATTTATTTTCTTCTAAAGCCTCCCTTCTCCTAGTCCTTTTTTGGCTCTTACTATCTCTGGGGACACCAAGGAAGGCGCTGCCTTCTGCATTTATTAAAAATGAGTTTATGCTTTGCCTTCTTGTTCGATTCCCACTTGGGCTGTAAGCAAGCAATAAACATTAAAGCCAGTGGAGAGTTGAGTATGGTGGGCCCCAGACTTAGAAGCTGCCACTCAGGCTGATGCTTTCCCTATTTCTCCTATTCTTCCCTCAGGACAGAAGGAGAAGGAGACGGCAGGAGTCTAATTAAGGGAGAGAGCAGTCCTGAGCCACCACTGCGGTCCTGAGGCTGCGTGCAGCCCCCAACTTCTCAGAAAGGCCTGCAACAACATTTCAAGATTAAACATGCCAATATTCCCTCCAACTTGCTACTTTTCACACAGTACAGAAAAGTAACGCTCCAGGGTCTAAAAGAAGTGCCATTTTTAATGGTCATGTGTAGTGTGGCACATGACACATGTTATAAGAATATTTATGTAAGTATATAAATATGTATACATGTATCATATATAAATATATACATATACATAATAGGACACAAACATATACATATACATAATAGGACTCTACTTCTCTATTACCTTCTATACAAACATGCTGTATGTACTCTTGAAAATACATATTAACTCCAAGTATTCTTTGTGTATTTGACTTTTAGGAAACCCAGGTAGCTTTCTCTAAGCTATCCTCCATCTCTCTCTGTGCTATTGGCTTGCCTGCCAACTTCGTTCTGGTACACCACCAACCCAAAGGCATGCTGTGTTAGGGACACAAATGTGAAATCGATGTAGTTCATTTTATCTTGAGGTCATGCAATCTCTCTGCTAATTCTTAGGTTGTCTTATGGTGTCAGAAGAAAATTTCCTTCTGTAAGAAGTTTTTAAGGACTTTGGGAAGGGAATTCAGAATCAAGGTTGGTTCCTTTCATTTTTAATCAATTCACTAAATAGTCCTCACCACATAGGGAAATTATCCCCCCAGCCCAAACCGAGACATTATTTTCAAACGGATTATCAAAGAGTAGCGCAGGCTAATTTCCATAGCTCATTGAGTGGGAAGGCAAAGTACATTGTTTGCTAATGCAAATGTTGAGCCTGCTCCCAAAAATTTAATATTCAAAGTCCAGACGGGACTAGGAGACAAAAAAGTGATTGCTTAACAATTTTCCAAGCCAAAGTGACCTATAACACAAGAAATACTGTTCTATTGTGTGCTACTGACACTTTCTTTGTTAAGAATAATGAACTATAGCAGAATGGCATAGGTAGAACTCAGCAGCTGATAAGCTTTCTGCAAAAGAACACAAAGAGGACATTTCATAAATACTTCTATGTCTACCGCTTTCCTTGAGGATGCGCTTGATGGCTATTATTGTTAATAGTAACAATACATACAAAGCTAATTGGCTTCTAATGAAGTGCAGGAAATACTGATGGTAAGATTGGGGTATATAAAGAGAGAGAAATAAAAAATTTATACTCATGCTGCATAAAAACGATGCTTAAAATATAACTTAATCTTCATATTTTATTCATGAATAACACATTTGTTCACTTCGCTCACTCCACAGGTTATTCATTAAATCCCATCTCTAACTAAACTCATGACTTTCAAAAAATTTTTTTTTAATTTTTTTTTTTGCCATAGGGAGTGTACATTTGACAGAGAGACAGAGACAGAGACAGAGAGAGAGGGAAAGTGAGAAATCAGCCCCTGAGGGGATGACCATGCCATAATCCTTTATCCTCCATTACCCTCTTGGGATTTTGGACACACACACACACACACACACACACACACACACACACACACACACATGTGCCTGGGTTGATTTTCAAGCTGCTGGGTCTGAGATTCAAATCACGGTTGGCCATGTGGGAGTCCAGCACCTTAACCACTGTGCCAACTGCTGGTCCTGACTCAAATTTTTATACCCAGTTCTGACTTGTCTCTTAAGCACAAGGCCCAAATATCTACCTTCCCACATATCTGTGCTTAATAAAGCCAATAGACATCTCAAACTTAGTATGCCCCAGACCAAACTCTGTCTTCCCTGTCTCCATTATTTTTCTGTTAATACCTCAGTCAGTTCTGTTCTTTACATCTAAACTATATCTTAAATCCCAGCACATAGTAACAGCCCATTGACACCATCTCCTCCAGGCCACTGCAGTCTCTCAGATAAACTAGTTCCTTTCTTCTACTCTTACCCACTACTGTCCATTTTCACATAGGCAACCAAGAATCTTTCGAAAATGTAAATCAGGACTGGCTCCATAGCGCAAAGGTTAAGTGCTGTACATTGTGGGTCAGATCCCACATGGCCAACTGTGGCTAGAATCCTGGACCTATTGGCTTGAAAAACATGTCAAGCACATGCGCATGTGTGCCCCAATCCTGACAGGACGGTGAAATGAGGACAAAGGATTGCAGTATGACCATGCCCCAAGCTAGGTATGGCTTTCTTTCCCTCTCTGTCCTTTTTCCCTTTTCTCTCTGTTGAGCATATATGCTCTCTGGGGGGAAAATGTAAATCAAATAATATCTCTTCCCTTCTCAAAGTCCTTCCATAACTTCGCTGGCCGTTTACAGTAAAACTAAAACTCCTTAGTCTGCCTTATAAAGCTATTTCCTAACCCATGCTTCTTTGTTAGAACTCATCTTTTATCACTCTCCCCCTTGTCCACTCCCCAGACCTCGTTAGTTTTTTTTTGAAGAACCCAATTTTATTATTACCTAGGAGTATTTGAACTTGCCATTGCTCTTCCGTGGATTGGCAGTTTCTCAGTGTGCCCTTTTCAGAGAGGGCTTCTCTGATTATGCCTAAACAGCCTCTCTCCTATCCTTTTGGCTCTAAAGCTCTCTCTAAATCTCCGCTTTAACTCACAGCACTCATCCAACCTAAATATGACACGTGACAGATTTAATATCTTTTCTCATTGTGTTTTTTCCTCCCTAAGAATGTAAGCTTCATGTGTTCGGGACCACCATTATCTTCACTGCTGTGTCCCCACTGTCTAATACCACATTGTATTAGTAAATATAACGAACATTTGGTTATTATGTATCTCTCTTCTTTGGGAGACTGTGAGTCCCTGTAGGGTATTATGCCCTTTTTGTTTTGTGTCCCTACTATCTAAGACAACGATTAACATTAATGTTTCATAAATGAATAGGCTTTTTCAAAAGAGTCATTAATCCTCTATAATCCTTTTCCATTGGATCTATTTTACTGTATGCTATGTCTCTTGTTCTCTAGATGTTTCTCTGGAAGACTTAGACATTAAACACAATGTGGTGTGAGAAGTACCATCTTCAGAATAGCAGAGTAAAGACGTCTGAAAATCTACTTCATATAAAGCAAGGCAAACATTGAAAAAGAATGGTAAAGTCAACTTTTTCAGAACTTTGGAAATTAACCAAAAGCTTGCAACAATACAAAAAAAAATTATTTAAAAGATGGTGAGGGCTACCAGGAGGTATTGTGGTTAAGTTTCTGGACTCCCACAGGGCCAATTGTGGTTTGAGTCCCAGACCCAGCAGTTTGAAAATCATGCTGGGCATGTGTGCATGCATGCCAAAATCCCAAGAGGAGAATGGAGGAAAAGGGACTGTGGCCTGGCCATCCCTCTGGGGTTGGATTTCTCGCTTTCCCTCTCTGTGTCTCTCCTGACAGTGCACATGGCCTGTGGTAAGAACAATAAAAAAATTTTTTATTTGAATTTCAGAATAGTGAACTTTGTGGCATTTTAACTTGCCTTGTTACAATCTTCCTAGCCAGTTTCTCAGTATCTTTGAAAATCAATAGCCTTGAAATCATGATAGCTGTGAAAACTTGCAGCCTAGCATCCATTGGAGGTAGCAAAATAGTTTTGGAGCTCTCCCAAAAGTCCCATCTCCAGGGAATTGTAACTATTTATATGTTCTAGAGGTTCACTGGAAGAGCGCCATTCTTGGGGTTTCTCTTTATTTGCCATGACCCTAGAACTCACTCAGTGGGAACAGCTTTATTCCCAGGGGTTTATTGAAACAGTCAACAGCAATTATTTAACATCAAAGCTTTAAGAAGCAGTAAGTCCAGAAGCACAGAATTAATAATACTAGTTAACACTAAAAACTTCAGAGAAAATAGTGAAGAATAAATGAAGAATGAGATGTCTATAGCTCAAAGCTATCGAGCTACTGAGAAACACTGACATATTCCTGGTTATTTGAAAGGCCATGCACAGGTGTAGGATTATGTATATGCCCAAGAAAGACCTGAGAAGGCTCTAATCACTCACCGCTGGCTAAGTTTGAGGTTCTTTACAAACTGTATGTGAAGACTAAGACAGAGTTGTAAACTCACTGCTCGGGTATTGAAGGTATACACCACTATACACATAGAACCCCTCAGCAATGGCTTGAAGACTTATTGGTTCAAAGAATTTAAGGAAACCTATCCAATCCTTAGTTTTGACCACTAAGCTAACTAAGCATAAACCTCTGTGGCTAAACTGAAAGAAAATAGAGACTTCAAAAGTCCAGAAAAGTTGCTAAACAAACAGTAGCAACAGCAACAGCAAAGAGCATCAACCACAAACTCTAGGATGGATAGAGTACTAGAGTACTAGACTTCCAGAGTTCAACAGAAAGTGTGGAGACATGCAAATGGATAGCAAAGTATGGTCCAAACACAGGGAAAAAGAAAGTAAATAGAAAGTGTCCTTGGATTTTGGACTTACTAGACTAAGACATTAATGCACCTATCATAAATGTGTTCAAGTAACTAGAGGAAACCATATCTAAATGACTAAAAAGAATTATGAAAATAATGTCTCAGAAAATAAAAAATGCTAATAAAGAGATAAAAACTATTTTAAAAAAAGAACAAAATAGGAATTTTGGATCTGAGCAATACAAAAATAGAAATGAAAATATTACCAAGGGGGCTGGCCCTATAGTCTAGTGGTTAAGGGAGCCAGATCCCACATGGCCAACCATGCAGTTTGAATCCTGGCCCTGGTGGCTTGAAAAACACACCAGGCCTGTTAGTATGTGTGCCCCAAATCCTTATACTGAAAAGATGGAGAAATGGAGAAGAGGCTGTGGTATGATCATAATCCATTGAGGGGATGCTTTCTTCCTCTTCTCCTCTCTCTGTTTCTCTCTGGTGAGGGCATTCACTCTCTGGCAAATAAAAACATTTTTAATTAAAAAAAATTAACAAATATATTACCATGGTACTCCCCAGAAAAAAAAAGAATAAGCAAACTAGAATATAGATTAACTGAGGTTAATGAGTTTGAAAGGAAAGCTGAGATAAACAATGTGAGAGACCTGTGGAATACCATCAAGTGTAACAACACATGCATAATTAGAGTCCCCAAAGAAGGGAAAAGACAGAAGAGGGATTAAAATTATTTTAATAAATAATGGCTAGAATCTTACCAATTTGATGAAAAACTATTAATTTGCACATGTAAGAAGCCCAATGAACCCCAACTAGAACAAACTCAAGGAAGTACACTTCTTAAAATGCCATAGTCAAACTGTAAAAAGTCAGAGAGAATACTTAAAACAGCAAGTGACTTATCAAGTTCAAGATATCTTAAATAAAAGTAACAGTCAACTTCTTATAAAAAAATAAAACCTGTGGTATACAGAAGGTAATAGGACAATCTATTCAAAGCACTGAAAGGAAAAGACCGTTGACCAAGAATTTTATATTCAGTAAAATTATCCTTTGAAAGCAAACAAGAAATTAAGACATTCTCAGATAAACTGAGGAAACTCATCACCTCATCACTAGATCTGCTTCACAGAATATAGTAAAGGGAGATCTTCAAGTTGAAATCAAAGGATACTGGACAGTAACTCAAATCTATATAAAGAAATAAAGAACACCAGAAAACTGAACTACATGTGTAAATATAAAAGACAATGAAAATTAATTTTTGCTTGTAATTCTTTTCCTCTATGTAATTTTAAAGAAAGATGCATAAAGCAATAACTATTAAACTATGTAAGTTGGCCTATAATTTATAAAGGTGTAATTTATTTGGCAATAATAACACAAAAGTAGAAAAAGGGAATAAAGCTATACTATGTTTTATATACCCTGAAAGTATGGTGGTATTAACCTAAGCTAGATTTTTTTTGTGTGTGTCACCACAGGACGCATGTACTTGCCATAGAGAGACAGACAGAAATAGAGAGCACCCCTCTCCCTCCATGGAGAATGCTATAATTCCTCCTCTTCTGTCTTCCCCCCCCCTTTTTTTTTTTTTTGAATTTAAGGCACACACATCTGTGTGCCTGGCATGTTTTTCAAACTGCCAGGTCTAGGATTTGAATCCTGAAGTCAGCTAAGTGAGATCTGGCTGCTTTACCTACCATGAGCTGGCTCTAAACTAGGTTTTTGTTTGTTTGTTTTCAGAAGTTTTTGCTTTAGCGTGTGTACTCACTGGAGAGAGAGAGAGTCAGACAAAGTGAGACAATGAGAGGAAAAGTGAGAAATCTCTCCCTGGAAGATAGCTATGGCACAACCCCTTCTCTTCCATTCTCCTCCCAGAATCTTGGGCATGTATGCACATGTGCCCAAAGTGATTTTCAAGCTACCAAGGTCAGGACTTGAATCACAGTTGGCCACATGGGAGTCCTGCCATGTAACCACTACATCATCTGCTGGCCCTAAACGAGATTAAGTGAAGAGGTTAATAGTAATTAATGCTCAGGGGAACCACTAAAAAGATAATTTGAAAACAACTTGTATACTAGAAAATATCTATGAAAAATAAAAAAAGAAAGACCTCAAATCAATTACTGAAATTTACACTTCAAGATACTGGAAAAAGAAAAGTAAATTAATATAAAGCAAGCGTGAAAAAGGAAATAAAGATTAGAGTAGGAATAAATAATAATAGCAAATAGTAAAACAATAGAGAAAACCAACTAGTTAAAAGTTCAATAAAATTTAATTGACAAATCTTTATCTAGACTAATGAAGGAAAAATGTGAGAGGATTCAAATGACTAGAATTAGGAATGAAAAAGAAGACACTGACAATACAGAAATAAAAATGATTGTAAGGGGATATCATAAACAAGTTAGCTAATCTAGATGAAATAGTCACATTTCTAGAAAGGCACAAACTATTCACATTAACTCAGGAAGAAATTTAAAAAATCTGAATATATCAAATACAGAGATTGGGTTAGTAATTTTTAAATTTCCCAAAAAGAAAAACCCAGGTCAAGATGACTTCACTGCTGAATTCCATCAAATTCTTAAAGAATTAATACCAATCCTCATGAATTCTTCCAAAAAAATAGATAAGAAAGAAAAGTTTTTTTTTTTTTTTTTTTTAGAGATTTTTTCTATAGGGCTTGTGCGCTTGCCAGACAGAGAGAGACAGAGAGACAGAAAGTGAGATATCACCCCCCCCCAGGGGGGATGGCCACACCACAATCCCTTCTCCTCCATTCTCCTCTCGGGATCTTGGGCACACACGCACATGCACCTGGCATGAGTTTTAAGCCACCAGGTCCGGGACGCGAACCGCGGTCAACTAGGTGGGAGTCCAGCAACATAGCCATTATGCCAACTGCTGGTCCCAAGGGAAAAAAAAATATTGAACTGATTTTATAAGGCCAGTATTTCTGGATACTAAACTGAAAGAAAGAAATGACAAGAAAAGATAACTACAGTCTACTATCTCTTATGAATATAAATTCAAAACATTATAAAGAAAATACTAGCAAACTGAGTCAAGCAGCATAATGAAAGAACTGTAACCTGACTGAGTGGAATGTATCCTGGGATTGCAATATTTGCTCAGCAAATAGACATCAATCAATGTAACACATTATATTAATAAGTAAAATGGTCAAAAAATGATATGATCATCTCAATAGATGCAGAGAAAGTACTTGACATAGCCTAACACTCCTTCATGTTAAAAATCACTACAAAAGCTACAAAAGAAGGGAACTTCCTCAACCTGACGAAGTCCGGCCACGTATAAAAAACGCTGTAGCTAAAGTCATAATCAACGGACTTACAAAATGGGAAGCGTTTCTCTTAAGATGAAGAGCAAGACAAAGTTTTGAACTGATTTTGTAAGGCCAGTATTTCTGGATACCAAGAGCAGACACTGCTCTTGTTACTTTTATTCAGCACTGTACTGAAGCTGCTAGTCAGGGTAATTAGGCATGAAAAAGAAATACATGCACCTGGATTGAAAAGGAAGGAGTAAAACAATCTTGTTCTGCAGTTTATATGATCATGTATATAGAAAGTCTTAAGGAACACTCACCTACACGGATTATTAGAACCGATCAATACATTCAGCAAGGTTTCCTGATACACGAGCAATACACAAACATCAAATATATTTTTATATATTAACATGAATAATTCAGAAGTGAAATTAAGAAAACAGTTCTTGGGACCAGCAGATGGCATAATGGTTACATTGCTAGACTCCCAGATACTTGATTGTGGTTTGAATCCCAGATCTGGTGGCTTGAAACTCACACTGGGCAGGTGTACATGTATGCTCAAAATCCCGAGAGGAGAAGGGATTGTGGTGTGGTCATCCTCCTGGCGGGGAGTAGGGGGTGATTTCTCACTTTCTGTCTCTCTGTCTCTCTGGCCCTCTCTGGCCTCTATTTCTTATGCCCTGTAGCAAAAATTCTCTCTCTCAGAAAAGAAAACAGTTCTTTATACAATATCATCGAGAACAAAACACTTCAGAATAAATTTTAGAAAGAACGCAAGACTTTCACATTTAAAGCTACATAACATCATTGTTAAAAATGAAAGATCTAAATAAATGGCAAAAAACTCATGTTCATGCTCCAGAAAACTTAATATTGTCAAGATGGCACTATTCCTTAAGTCGATCTAGATACTCAATGCAATTCTTATCAAAACTCATCTGCCTTTGTTTGTAGCAATTGACAATCCTAAAATTCACACGGAAATGCAAGAGACCTAAGGTAGCCAAAAAAGTCTTCTATGAGAACAAAGATGGAGAGCTCATATTTCCTGATTTCAGAACGTATTATGATGCTGCAGCAATAAAGATATTGTGGTAATGATATAAGGATAGGCATATCGATCAGTGAAATAGAATCGAGGGTTGAGAAACAGAGCCTTACACAGTCAACTGATTTTTGTTTTTTTGAAGAGGTTTTTGCTATAGAGCACGTGAGCTTGCCAGACAGAGAGACAGAGAGACAGAAAGCAAGAAATCACCCCCCAGGGGGGATGGCCATGCTGCAATCCCTTCTCCTCGCGGGATCTTGGGCACGCACGCACACGCGCCCGGTGTGAGTTTTAAGCTACCGGGTCTGGAACGAGAACCGCGGTCGACTACATGGGAGTCCAGCGACATAGCCATTACGCTAACTGATTTTTGACGAAGGTGGTAAGACCATTCAATATGAACCATATGCCAGTGGAAGAGCTAACCCAGTACAATTTAGGAAAAAAAAAAAGAAGAGAGCCAATATTTAGAACCTTAGAAATGACACCAAAAGGGCCCATCCTCGGTAGTGTAAGTGGGAGGGTGTGGCTGAATGTTGACTGAGGCTACCAGGTTTTGTTCCAGGTCCAACCTAAGCAGTCCAGGTGTGGTGATGTGTTCCTATGGGCCTAACTGGGAGGCTGGGGCAGGAGGAGCATGACATGGTCATGTCAAAATACTCATCTTTTTCTCCCTTCCCTCTTCTCCTCAATTTCTCTTCTGTGCACTCTCTCTAATTAAAAAGAAAGAAAAAGCAAGCACCAAAAATATGAATGACAAGAAAAAAAATCATAATATTTTATCAAAATTAAAATTTTTTTCAATGCAAAAGACATCATAGAGAAAGTGAAAGGGTAATTCACAGAAGTAGAGAAAATATTTGTAAATTATACATCTGATAAGGGACTTCTATTTAGAGTATATAATCAACTGTTAAAATTCAAGAATACAAAGACAACACAATTTAAAAATGGGCAAAGGATTTGGATAGTTATTTCTTGCAACCAAGTAACACCCATGGCTAATGAACACATGAAAAAAGATGTTCAACCTCACTAGTGATTAGAGAAATATAAGTGAAAACCACAATGAAATACCAGAGTGAAATGGATAGTAAAATACAAAAGACTGACAAAGATGTGGAGAAACTAACCCTTGTGCATTACGGGTAGGATTGTAAATGGGGCAACCACTTTGGAAAATAATTCAGCAGTTTCTCAAAAAGTTAAATTTAGAATTGCCATATGATCCAGAAGTTCCACTTCTAGATATATACTCGAGAGAATAGAAAATATATGTCCATATAAAAATTGTACTTGAATATGTCTAACAGCATTGAAAAAATCGCCAAAAAGTGAACAATGCCAGTCCATCAACTGATGAATGGATAAATACAGTGTAGCAAACAATAGCATGAAAATTTGTCAATAAAATAGAGTGAAGTACTTATAAAAGTTACAACCTAGATGATTCTTGAAAACATTATGCTAAGCAAAAGAAATCAGTAAGGAAGACCACATACTGTATGAATCTGTTTATCTAAAATGTCCAGTGAAGGGATTGGGGGAAGGGAGGTGAGAAGTGGGGAAGGAGACAGAGATGGGAGGGTGATTGCTGATGGATATGGGTCCTTTTAGGGGATGGTGAAATGTTCTGAAATTAGATGCTGGTGATGGTTATATAATTCTGTGAATACAGGAAAAAATCACCAAATCAAATAATTTAAAACAACGAATTTAATGATATGTGAATTATTTCTCAATAAAAACTTTACAAAAAATAAAATGGTGTAATTTGGACACTCACGGTTTCACCTTCCTTTACAAATTTTTTTCCTATTGGGACAATTCAGAAGTTACCATGCTGCCAGGAGCTCTGGCAGAAAATGACAGTGACAGCAAATGACATTTCAGGAATGGCTTTTAAGGCACCAAGAGCAATAGCCTGAGGATAATCAGAGTTGTTAGGCTACTCTCCTACCCCGGAAAGTGAAGTCAACCTGATTCTGCCCATCATGGACACTGGTGGCTTGAGTTGTTGATGAATGCTCTGCAAATTTTTTTTTTTTTTTTGGAGAGATTTTCACTGTAGGGCGCATGCGCTCGCCAGACAGACAGAGAGAGACATAGAGACAGAAAGCGAGAAATCACCCCCCAGGGGGGATGGCCACGCCGCAATCCCTTCTCCTCCATTCTCCTCTCGGGATCTTGGGCACGCACGCACACGCGCCCAGCGTGAGTTTTAAGCCACCGGGTCCGGGACACGAACCATGGTCAACTACGTGGGAGTCCAGCGACATAGCCATTACGCTAACTGCTGGTTCCCAATGCTCTGCAAATTTTAACAGCCTCTGTTACACTTTAAATATAGAGCCCAATCAACAATATCTTTCCAACTCAGGTCATTTCGGATGTAACTAAAGTAGAACTTTAATATTAAAGAAATTCATGGCTTTCTGATCACTTGCCAGAAGGGCCTTTTTTATGATCTGGAAATTGACTTAGTTATGAAAAGAAAAATGACTTCTTCAGATGAGAGGAATGGAGAGGCAAAGTAACCAAATTTGGGGTTTAGGATAAACACAATATAATACAATACAATACAACTGAACAGATACTCCTTTCTCTTGTTTTCTATTAGGGTTACAGTGGGAAATTATATGTCAGTCCTATAGTGTAGACTTCAAGATAGGCTAAGTATTTAAAATCTGAACAGCTTATCTTACAACAATATTTTTATATTGATGTCCTGTCACACTATTTTTGTCTCTGGGGAAAGAGGACCCAAAGCGTGTGTGTGTGTGTGTGTGTGTGTAAAATAAGCATACACACACATACATACATATACATATATGTAATATACTTTGTCTGTAATAGGAAGGAAAACCTGTTAATACTACTTCCTCAATTGATGCAGCCCTTCATCACTGTATACTTCCTCAAGTTAAATCTTCATTTTCTGATTAGTTTGTCAACATTTTAAATCAAAATTTTATTTCCTTAAGGAAAGTATAAAGATGCACTTTTCCCAGAAATTGGTGCCCCTGATTATACTTTCTCAAAGCCTTCTGTGTCTCTGGAAAGGTACATACCTGTGTACTTGATCTTACCAAGTTGTAAATCTATACTTAGCTGATCAGTGACTGCCCTCCAAGAGTGAAATGAATCCACAACCTTCAGCCTTCCCAGCTCTCACTGGTTATAACCCCCTCCTGCCTCTCTCTCTGCATTCTGCCCGTTGTGATGTCTTTGCCTCCAGACCCTGGCAGGGGACCACTGGAATCACAGATTAGCACAGTGTGCTCCTCCTGACTTTAGCGTATAGTTGTTTGCTATTTCCCTACTCCGGTAGGCAGCACTTCCCTTCAGCTCTGCAGCCCCACTATCAAGGATTCTTTATAAGGAGTAAGCTTTAGTCATAGCCACTTGTATAAGAAGAGATGTTTTCTCCCATGAGTTGTTTGATATGCAGTACAGTCATTTCTTCTGTTCTGAAAAGCTCACACTAAATGGGATCATTTAATTCCAGGATGCTCAGTACCACTTAATAATACCTTTGCTACTGTCTTTCCAAAACAAATTTTGTGTCTGCAAAAGGGAGCAAGTTTGAGGAGTGGCAAACGGTGGAGACTAAAGGCTTATCTGTGTGGAATTGTTGCTGTAGAAAAGAGCCATATAATCTTCCCTGTTCTGTACCTATTCAATCTTACAAATAGTTGAGAAAACAGTATTCCATCTGCCTTGGGTTTTCAGATAATACCAAATAACACATCAAATGGAAGTAGTTTTATGGTTTTTTTCAGATAAGCACTTTCCAAACTAATTTTTATTGAATGCTTGTTCCTGTGTGATGTTAATATGTATTTCTGGAAACCAGAAAGTTCAAATGTATTTAGGAAATTTTGGGTTAAGTAAAAATAAACTGATTTCCTTTCTATAGGACTTCAGCCTTTAATAATATAAACGTGGGCTTTTTAAAATCAATTAATAATTAATTAATTTTATAGGGTGCATTCACTCACTGGAGAGACAGAAAAGGAAAGTGAGAAATCACTCCTCAGAGGGGATAGCCACACCACAGTCCCTTCTCCTCCTTTCTTCCCTTGGGATTTTGGGCATGCATGCACACATGCTCAGCATATTTTTCAGGCCATGAGGTATGGGACTTGAACACAGAGCTGGCCATGTGTGATACAACTCCTTAGCCACCATGTCACCTGCTGACCTGTTTTTGAATCTCTTAATGCAGCTATGTTAGATTTTGTTTTAAAATTGTAATTGTTTTATTTACTGCCAATCTCCTTAAAATTAGCTTTTAAAGTTTTTGTATATGTACCCAACATATTTTATGTAAAGTTTTAAAAAATCTTATTGTGGTAATAACACTTAATGTGAAATCTACCCTTTTAACACATTTTTAAGCATATATTATTGTTGAATATAGGTCTAATGGTGTATAGCAGATCTCCAGATCTTATTCATCTTGTCGAAACTGTGTGCCTATTGATTAGGAAATCCTCCATTCTCCCACCTCTCTGGCCTTGGCAACTACCGCTGTACTTTCTGATTCTATGAATTTGACTATATTAAGTAACTCATACAAATCAAATCATACAACTTTTGTCTATCTATGACTAGTTTATTTCAATTAGCATCCTCAAGATTCATCCAAGTTGTCATATATTGCAGATTTCCTTCTTTGTAATAACTGTATCTTATTCCATTCTGTGCAATTATCTATGTCTACACCACATTTAAAAAGATCTATGTATTTGTTGATGGAAAAATAAGTTATTTGATGGACATTTAGGTTATTTACACATCTTGGCTATTGTGAATAGCGCTGCTAAGAACACGAGAGTGCTAATATCTCTTTAAGATCCTGATTTCAATTTTTTTGAACACATATACAGAAGTAGATTACTGGATCACATGGTAGTTGTATTTTTAATTTTTTGAGGATATTCCATACTGCTTTCTATAGCAGCTACACCATTCTGCATTCCCACCAACAGCATGCAAGTGTTCCAGTCTCTCCACATCCTTGACAATGCTTGTTGTCTTTTAAATTTTTAAAATAATTATTTATTTTAATTAGATTTATTATTATTTTTTATTTTCTATAGGCTATGTGCACTCACCAGAGAGAAGGAGAGTGAGAAACCAAGTTACCAGGCTTGTGCATCAAACTGTGGATGGCCATGTGGGAGCCCATCACCCTAACTACCTTCTCATTTGCTGGCCCTCAATATTTTTTGATAATACTTATCCTGACAGTTGTGAGGAGATTATTAATTAATTAATTAATTTATTGACAGCATGTTGCTATGTTGTTCATAATGGCCTCGAACTTGCAAACCTACTGCTTCTCCTGAACGGCTAGAGCTACAGGTGTGCATCACCAAGCTTGGCTTTTAGGATGGGTCATAAATCAAACATGGGGCTCCCATGGGGCTTTGGTCTATCAGGTAGTAGCATCTTCTAGTGCATGCTATTTACAGTTAGGCCTTAGGAAGTTTTGACTTGCATTTCCCTGATGATTAGTTACAATGAGCATTTTTCACATACCTGTTAGCCATTTGTCTTCTTTGGAGATATGTCTACTCAAATCCTTAGCTCATTTTCATTTATTAGGTATTTTTTACTATTGCATTTTAGGAATTCCTTGTATATTTTGGAGAATGACCTCTTATCAGGTTTGCAAACATTTTTTTCTCATTCAATAGGTTGTTTTGTCACTCTGATGATTGTTTCCTTTGCTGTATATAAGCTTTTTAGTTCACTATTGTCCCATTTGAATAATTTAGTTTCATTGTTTGTGGTTTTTGTTGTTGTTCATGAAAGAGTGCATGAGAGAGAGTGAATGAGAGAGAAACAGTGAAAGAGAAAACACCTTCCACAGGGACTGGTTGTGTCACATTCTCTTTTCTCTAGTCCTCTAGCTTACTAAAATCCTAGGCATGTACATATGCACCTAACATGTTTCAGGTCAACTAGGCCAGGGATTCAAACTGTAGTTAGCATGGGACTTCCAGTTCAGCAGTCTATTATACTTCCAATTGTGCCAAAGGCTGGACCAGTTGCCTGAGATTTTATTGCCATGCCCATAAAATCATTGCCAAGACCAATGTCAAGGAGCTTTCCCCTGTTTTCTTCTAGCAATTTCACGGTTTCAGATCTATATTTAAATCTTTAAATGTAAAATAATCAATCATTTTTAGATAATTTTTGTGTATGGTGTAAGGGTAGGATCTAATTTCATTCTTTTACAACACTATTTGTTGAAGAGACTATTCTTTTCCCATTGTGTATTGTTGGTATCCTTAATGAAGACTGGTTGACTATATATGTGTGAATTTATTTCTGGCCTCTCTAATATATTCCATATATCTATCTTTATGCTAGTACCATACTGAGTTTTGGTTATTATACCTTTGTGATATATTTTTAAATCAGGAGGTGTGAAGCCTCCAGCTTTCCTCTTTATCTAGTTTAATTTGGCTATACATTTTAGAATTGTTTCTTTCAATTCCTGTAAAAAAAAAATTGCCATTGGAATTTTAATAAGAACTGCACTTAATCTGTAGATTGCTTTGGGTTCATTTGTTTGTGTTTTGATTAATTTATTTTAAAAAGAATACAAGGTTGTTAAAATATAATTCTTTCAATTAACTCCCTAGTTAAATTTATCTCTATTTTATCCTCTTGATGCCACTGTAAATGGGATTATTATCCTAGTTCCCTTTTCAAATAGTTTATCATTAATGTATTAATATGTACATGATTTTCATTGTTGATTTTATATCCTACAACATTATTTATTTCATTTATTAGTTCTAAATTTTTAAAAAATATAATCTTTAGAGTTTTCTATGCATAAGATTATGTTGTCTGGAAATAGAAACAGTTTTACTTCTTCGTTTATATTTGGATGCCTTTTATTTCCTTCGTTTGGGCTAAATTGCTCTGGCTAAGACTTCTAAAACTAAGTTGAATAGAAGTGGTAAGTGAGCATCTTGTCTTATTCATAATCTTGAGGAAAAACTTCCAGTGTTTCACCATGAAGTCTTATGTTATATGTGAAGTATTCATAATAGCTTTTTTTTTTTTTTTTTTTTGAGAGAGGTTTTTGCTATAGGGCACATGCGCTCACCAGAAAGACAGAGAGAGACAGAGAGACAGAAAGTGAGAAATCACACTGCAATCCCTTCTCCTCCATTCTCCTCTTGGGATCCTGGCCACGCACGCACACGCTCCTGGCATGAGTTTAAGCCACCAGGTCCAGGACTCGAACCACAGTCAACTACATGGGAGTGCAGCGACATAACCATTATGCTAACTGCTGTTCCCACTTTTTTTTTCATAATAGCTTTTATCATGTGGAGGTAACTTCCTTCCATTCCTTCTTGGTTGAGAGTTCTTATCATAAAAGGATGTTGAATTTTATCAGATGTGTTTTCTGCACCTACTGAGATGAGTATGTAATTTTTATTCTGTTAATATATTGTGTCATATTAATTGATTTTCACATATTGAGCCATCCTTGCATTCCATGCATAAATCCTGCTTGGACAAAATGTATGATCCTTTTATTGTGCTGTTGGATTTGGTTTCCTAGTATTTTGTTGAGGATTTTTGCATCTATATTTATCAATGTTATTGGCTATAGTTTCTTTTTGTCTGGCTTTGGTATCAGCATAATGATGGCCTCATAATATGAGTTAAATATTTCCTTCTCTTCAATTTTTGGGGAGAGTCTGAGAAGGATTGACATTAATTCTTCTTTAAATATCTAGTAGAATTCACCAGTGAAATAATTTGGTTTAAGGTTTTTCTTGGTTGGGAGATTTCTATGGTAGATAATCTTGATACTTGAATGAATACTTATATCTCAAGAAGCTAGTGCTTTGTTAAAGAGTTTGTGAAATGAGGTTTTAGATTCATACTCTTTAGCCTAATGTAATATTAATAGGAGAGAAGATTTTGGATATAGGACTGGATTCTATTTGTTATATTTAAATTAATACAACCTTAGGTACTTAGTAGACCTTCAAGGAAGGATTACATGATTGAATGCAAAGTCATATCTTGTTCAAGTCCTCTTGACCTCACATTGTGATGAGGAGTATAACTCAGGGAAGGTGATGTGGGATAGGATGTGGAACAGTGGTCTGGGTTTCGGATATGAGTATTAGTTCTCTATGCTGTAACTAACTACATGACTCCAATGAGTCACTTTACATCTTTGTGGCTTCATTTTCCTATTATTGCCCCACCTACCTCACAGGTTCTGTGCAGTGTAGATTTATTCACTTTGTGGAGTCTGAATGTCTGCAGTAGGGAGGAATGCACACTCCAGAGGTAAGCAAGATGATTCACTGGGGCAAAGGAAGATGTTATCAGAATTTCCTCTTAAAGTTATTTTTAACCTTATCTTTCTAAAATTTCTATCTTTGGAATATGTTCATAATGTATTAATATGACTTGTACATAGGTAAATCAGAAACAGAAAGCAAAAATATATTGAAGGTATATACTGTATTTTTTATTGATGGGGCACGTGATAAAAAGTGATAAAGTCCAAATACTTTAACATATAATTTGTGTACCTGTGTACCCTCTAAACTCATTTCTTCCCCTTTTCCTATGTTTCTACTTAACTAGCTGAACACACTAGTATTTGTCATTGCTTCACTGTATAAATATAAAATTGTATAAATAGTACAAACTATTACCTCTGCTTGAGATTCCTGAAACCTCTCGGTCCCCACCTTCCACTTAGAGGTCTTTTACTCATCTTTCGAGATGAGCAGAGGAGTTGAATGAGCCCTTTTTTGTACCTATTTGGTATACCAGATCACTACCTTCTTGGACTTCTGTTGTATTCTATACATAGCACCTATAACTGGTGTGCAAGTAACCTTGTTTGACTTCATAGTCTGTATATCTCTGGAGAGCAGTTGCCGTGTCTTCATAATCTTTTTTCATCTAGCGCCTACTATGGCCCCTGGTGTGTGTTTCATAAATATTGATTAATTATGCAAATAGCAAGTGAATTCTGAGAGTACTATAAATATTAAGATCTCTAGGCAAATGCAAAGTCATTATTATTAACATATGTTAAGTTCCTATGGGTTTTTGTGGAATACATCTTTTTTAAAAATATCAATGTGAGCAAAATAATCCTAATTGACACTTACAGATGTTGGTTCTCAACTCTAGCTACACATTCCACTTGGGAGTTTAAAAATACCAATGCCCAGACCCTATTCAGGGATTTCTGTTCAATTCATCACACAGAATGAGGTCTGGACATCTGTGGTTTTAAAAGCTCCCTGGATGATTTTCATGTGCACTGAGTACCACTGTTCCAAATGTCATTAACAGATAAATAAAGGTCCTAGGGAAAACCTGAGGCAGAGTGAGTGCTTTCCTAAAAGCACAACTGTACTTGTGAAAGATTCTTTAGTATCCTGTCTTTGTAAAGTTAAAACATGTCCTTGGAGGAAAACACACCCACAAATTGCAGTTATTTAGTGAGACCAAACTACTGAGGCACTTTGATGAAAACATTAGAATTTAAGACTTTCCCAGCATGGGCTCACTAAGAATAGATCATGTCACAGAAACTTGAACAGTCTCTTAAAAGGAATAGCTGATGGCACTGACAAAGGCAGACCAGAGGAGGAGCTTGTGAGGTTGTTCATGGAGCATGAGATTAGGACAAGATGGAACCACATTCACCATTTGTAATGTAATGGGAAAGGCCTTGGTGAGAAGGCAGTAGAAGTTAATAATAATAGGTCAGTCACATTGAGTTTTAATAACATAACATGTAGGAGAACATTTTGAGAACTGTAAAGAATGATACTGCTTTGAGACCAGCGGTTAGTGTAATGGCTATGTCACTGAACTCCCACGTAGTCAACGGCGGTTCGCGTCCTGGACCCGGTGGCTTAAAACTCATGCCAGGCACGTGTGTGTGTGCCCAAGATCCCGAGAGGAGAATGGAGGAGAAGGGATTGCGGCATGACCATCCCCTCTGGGGGGTGATTTCTCACTTTCTGTCTCTCTGTCTCTCTCTGTCTGGTGAGCACACGTGCCCTATAGCAAAAACCTCCCCCCCCAAAAAAAGAACTAAAAATAAAAAAAAAGAATGATACTGCTTTAAGCAGTTATTATTTTTATTAAAATTATAAACAGGGTAAGGTGGGATCTATCCGTAGAATAGTCTCTGGGGAAGATTGTATTTCAGACTACATGGATAACAAAAAAATTTAAGGTAAGTAAAAAATAATGAAAAACAAAACAGTGATTGACCTCCTTCCATGCCTTATGAGCTACATTACTTTTAGAGGTCTGAGTGCCCACTTTGCCAGGGAATCTGAAAACCATTTGCTTTGATACTGTTTCTCCAAGAAATACGTATACAGAAAGAACTTGTGCCAATTTGAACATCAAAGAGTTGGGATGTGCAAACCTTATTTACTTGGGAATATTGGAGGGAGTTCAGCCTGAATTATATCAACTAAAATTTAAAAGCAATGTAATTTGAATGGTGATGGAAAACTGGATATCCACCTGCAGAAAAATGAAACTGGACTCTCCTATCTCAACATTAAAAAACCCCAAAAACTCAAAATGGATCAAAGCTCTAAGCATAAAACCTTAAACTATAAAAAATAATGGTGGAAAACGCAGGAGAAATCTTGGAGACTCAGTGGGTAAAGATTTCTTAAATAAGACCCGCAAAGCACAGGCAATAATCCTAAAAATAAACAAGTGGGACTATGTCAGGCTAAAAAGTTTCTACACGACAAAAGAAACAATCATTACAGTGAAGAGATAACCCTCAGAATGGGAGAATATATTTGCAAACTATGCCTCAGATAAGTGACTGATAGGCAGAATATACAGGGAACTCAAGCAGCTTGCCTGCCAAAAAATAAAAATAAATAAAAATTAAAATAATCAATCTATTAAAATGATGGGCAAATGCACTGAAAACACAACTCTCCAAGGAAGACATAAAAAGGGCCAAAAAGCATATAAAAAATGCTGAACACCTCTTATTATAAAGGAAATGCAAATCAAAACCACAATGAGATACAACTTAACCCCAGTCAGAATGGGTGACTTAAAAAACAGAGCGATAAGTGCTGGTGAGGCTGTAGTGAAAAAGCTACATTGTTGGTGGGAATGTAAATTAGTACAACCACTGTGGAGAACAATGTGGAGTTTCTTAAGAAACCTACAAATGGGACTACCATATGACCTAGTAATGCCACTCTTAGGTATCTACTCAAAGGATAATAAAACAGAAAAAAACTTGCACATCATGTTTATTGCAGCATTACTCACAATTGCTAGGACACGGAATCAACCCAAATGTTCAAGAACAGAAGGGGACTGAAAAAATGTTGTATATATACAATACTGAATACTATTCAGCCATAAAAAAAATCAATGAGAACCTGACATCTGATACAAAGTGGACAAAATATGGAAGATTTAATGCTGAGTGAAGCAAGCCAGACTATGAAAGACAGGCACTGTATGTCTCTCTCTCTACACACACACACACACACACACACACACACACACACACACGCATACACTGAATGTCCATATTCTATGCATAAACTGAAAGATTGAAAGATATAATAGCAGGGAGGGTAAATGCAAAAAGTAGATACTTAATATAGGAGAGGGTGGGAAATAGGTAGTGGGAGGGAGGTGATCAGGGGAAAAAATGAACTAACCAGCAAATCATCTAACAGACATAAAAATGTGAAGTTATCTGTTGACGAGAATGTATATGGTAATAGCTTTGCCTTGACTAACATGCACTGTATTCATGCTGGGTAAAACTATGCTGTACACTGTAGAGATGTACAGTAATTAAATGTAAGTTTAAAAAAAATTTTTTTTTTAAAAGAGCAATGTAATTTGTATTACACTTTCTAAAACGTTAGCACTAAGCCTACTGTTAACTACTGCCTACTGCCATTTCCACTAGAGGTCCTGCCAGCCCAACTTCAAGGAATGGATAAGACTTCTTTGTAACTAGCCCCAAGTTGTATAATTTGTTTATCAAGTCTGATCCTGATTTTGCAACTGACACCTTCCTCTTTTCCCTCCTTTTTTTTTTTTTTTACACCTTGAGACTCTTTTGAAGCTGAGTGAGGTGCCACCTTAGATTCGAACTGCAACTGTGGGTGAAAACTGTGGGTGAGCATCAGCTAATATTAGCCCAGAGTATATGAGATTTAAGATTTCTATGAAGATATTTTTGAGAAACTTTATTAGAATTAGTATGTGTGTCATCAATGTTGGATTTTTTTTTTTTTGACAATCACAGTGAATAGTTGGTAAATAAGCCATTATTAATTTGTGCCCTGAACATCAAGACTTTCTGGATAGAAATTGCTTATTTGCCTTGCAAACTAATTTGGGCACTGCTGTTATGGAACTGATACCAATTCCAAATAAACTGGCTGAAGCTTCTTTTATGCTCAGAAACAACTTGCTAAGCAGGTACGTGGTATGTCAGTGGTCACTGCAGTTAATCTTTGTAAGAATGAATATGTCCAGGCACGTAAGTGCCATTAGTTAGCAAATCACACAACTTGAGACTAGTTACAAAGACGTCTTAGCCATTCCTTGAAGTTGGACTGGTGGGACTTCTAGTGACAATGGCTAGTTAGCAGTTAGGCTTAATGTTAAAGTTTTAGAAAGTACAGATTGCAGGGAAGCAGCAGTTGGCGTAATGGCTATGTCGCTGGACTCCCACGTAGTCGACCGTGGTTTGCGTCCCGGACCTGGTGGCTTAAAACTCACGCCGGGCGCATGTGCATGTGTGCCCAAGATCCCGAGAGGAAAATGGAGGAGAAGGGATTGAGGCGTGACCATCCCCCCTGGGGGGTGATTTCTCGCTTTCTGTCTCTATGTCTCTCTGTCTCTGTCTGGCGAGTGCACGCGCCCTATAGCGAAAATCTCTCCAAAAAAATAAAAAATAAAAAAGAAAGTACAAATTGCATTGCTTTTGAATTCTGATTGATATAATTCAGCCTGAATGCCCTCCAATATCCCCAGATAAATAATGTTTGCACAACCTTACCCCTTGATGTTCAGACTGGCACAAGTTCTCTCTATATATCTATATACGTATTTCTTGGAGGAATGATCTCTAAGAAAATGTTTTCTAGATTCCTTGGTTAAGTGGACATCTGGACCTCTAAAAGTAACATGGCTCATAAGGCATGGAAGGAGGTTAACCACTGTTTTTTTTTTTTTTTTTTTTTTTCACAAGGTTTTACTTTTTTTGAAATTTTGGTTATTGTGGAACCAGCAGATGGCATAATGGCTATGTTGCTGGATTTCCATGTAGTCAATTATGGTTCGAGTACCGGACACTGTGGCTTAAACTCATGCCGGGCACGTGACCAAGATCCCGAGTGGAAAATGAAGGGATTGTGGCATGGCCATCCTCTCTGGGGGATGATTTCTTACTTTCTGTCTCTCTGTCTCTCTCTTTCTAGTGAGCACATGTGCCCTATAGCAAAAACCTCTCCCAAAAAAGAAATATTCTGGTTATTGCAATTACTGTTTTCTTTCTTTCTTTCCTTTTTTTTTTTTAGAATTATTTTATTAAACTTTATGTATGTATTTATTTATTTATTTTTGGAGAGGTTTTTGCTATAGGGCACATGCGCTCGTCAGACAGAGAGAGACATAGAGACAGAAAGCGAGAAATCACCCCCCAGGGGGGGATGGTCACACCTCAATCCCTTCTCCATTCTCCTCTTGGGATCTTGGGCACGCACGCACACGCGCCTGGTGTGAGTTTTAAGCCACCAGGTCCGGGACGCGAACCGCGGTCGACTACGTGGGAGTCCAGCGACATAGCCATTACGCTAACTGCTGGTTCCCTGTATTTATTTACTTTTAATTTGACCAGAGAGGGACAGAGAGATAGAAAGTGAGAAAGCAAGCCACAAGATCCGGGACTCAAACAGCAGTTGGCCATGTGGGAGTCCAGTGCTCTTAACCACCATGCCACCGGCTGGTCCCGCAACTACAGTTTTCAGTTGGGTCTTGATTTATTAAAGCCTACTACTAACTTGCTCTCATATTGCACATTAATATCCCTAAATAACCATTTGTTCTCTGAATTTTACCTTTCAAACAATAATGAAGGGTGATTTTGAGAGCTGCTCTATTGAGGGAAAGGGCAAGTGGGAGGTGGTTTTTTTTTTTTAATGATAGAGAGCATGTGCACATGTATGAGAGAGAGAGAGAGAATACCCTTGCCAGGACCTCATCATGCCATGATCCCCTTTCCCCAGCTCTTCAAGCTCCTGGCACCTGCATGCATACCTGATGTCTTTTCATCTCACCTGGGTTCCAATCCACAGCTGGATTTTGCCTTCCATCCTTGCAGGGCACTGTGTTAACCACTGGAGGTGGGAGTTTTGACTGATTTTTCTGACGGCCTAACCAGTGCCAAGCTAAACCTGACAGGCGAGTTCAGGTCCATCCTGAGCAGGCCCGCATTACATCTAGCCCCTGTCTTCTGCCAGCCAGTTCTATGGGGTCCTCTGGCTGTGAGGTACTGGATCCCTTCCAGGCAGCCATTCCTCTGCCACACCTAACCATCTCCCTTCTTCTCCCTCTGTGGGACAGAGGATGGTGCAGGCAACAGATGAGAGCCTGACCCTGGAGTCACATGTGCACAACAGGCACAGCCAGCTGGTTCATTATTTGGTTTGTGCTGTGGGGAGAGTGAGGAGGTAGTATGGAAGAGAGAGAGGAAAAAAAAAATAACAAAACCATGCTTTTCCCTCTGACCTAGGAGTCTAGAGCATCCCCATCCTGGGTTCTTTCAAGGCTCAGCTGAAAAATGTTACTTCAGGAACTCTTTCCTGATCAAGGTCAGTCCTTCCTATGCACCTTTGAAGCTTCCTCACTTGTCTCTTCTGGCATTTATTACTATCATGATGACGTATTTGTGGAAATATTTATTATCTCTTTCAGTTCATTATAAGCTTCATGCGGGCACAGATTTGTGTCTAGCCTGTTTACATTTGTATCCTAATGCAGGAGGTCTGAGATAAAGTAGGTGTTTAATAAATATTTGTTGACTGAGTGAATAAATGAGGCACATACACATGTACGTATAAGAATGATTTTTAGAAACAACCCAACGTCTAGGAAGAGTGAAACAAATCATGGAGGTACATTTGGTTGAACACATCATTAAACCACATATCTTAATAAATCTTCCTATCGGAGAATTTAATATGAAGGTCAGTACCATATTTGACACCACCAAACCTTCACTCCAAAAAATGCTGAAGAGACTTTGAAATGAGAAAATTTCAGTCTTAAAAAAAGGACAAGGTTTCTTAAACTCTCGTCAATAGAGACATAGAAATAAGAATCTGCCTCTGTATGAAGAGCAAATACAATTCTCGTTTCCTTTACACTGTTAGAATTATGTGACTCGTTTCGCGGTCTTCTGGCTTACTGGGCAGTATACCACTATTTCTCGAAGTGTCCATAAACACAGATAGCAGAATTCAATTCCTGAAATGTGCTTTTGTTTGATAAGGCCGATTGGACTGTATCTTCTTCAGCCTTTAATCGACTTCCTTAGGCATCTGAGAATGTTCTAAACCCAAGGCTATTTTAGTACCTTTCTACTTGCAATGTGCGATTCTATAAAACGATAACTGTGTGAATTTTCTAGGGAGGCTGTAACCAATTGCTACAAACTTAATGGCTTAAAACAACACAAATTTATTATCTTAGAATTCTATCCATCCACTTTCTCTAGAGACCCTAGGAGACTATCTGTTTCCTTGTATTTTTCATCTTTAGAGGCTGCCTGCTTTCATTAGCTCATGTCCACCTCCCTTCATCTTCGAAATCGGGCTGAGTCCTTTGGATGCTACCATCTCTCTGGTTCCTTCTGATTCTCTCTTCCACTTTCAAAGACTCTTGTGATTACATTGGACCTGCTGGGATAATCCAGAATTTAAAAAACTGTATTTTAAGGTCAACTGTTTAGCAGTCTTAATTACATCTGTAAAATTAATTTGCTTGTGCCATCAGATCTAACTTATTTACAAATCCCAAGGATTAAAATATAGATAAGTCCAATTACATATATGTGCAATCTAGGAAAGATAGTAAGTCATTCAAAAAACTGTCTCTATCCCAAGTCTATTTCTTTCCACCCCCCTCCCCCACCAAAAACTATCTGAAGAATCAAACCACAGAAAGAAATAATTTTGGAGATTAAAAAAAAAAAAAGTAAAAAAAGTCAAGATCTTCTTTTGCTTTGTGGATTGGAGGAATTAATTCCACAGTAAACCTTGTGTGGGAGATGATGTACAAGAATCTAACTGCTCGTAAGTTATTTCTCTGAAGTCCTGCTCACTGTGTGAGTAGATAACATTCCTTGAGAATCTGCCTATCATTTGCCTAAAGCAGTACATAAAAATTGTGTCTAAGGGGTCAGCAGGTGCACTGGACTCCCAGATTGCCTGCTATGGCTCCAGTCCCAGACCCAGCTGCTTAAAAATCACACTGGGCATGTGTGTATGTGTGTGTGTGTGTGTGTGTGTGTGTGTGTGTGTGTGGACCCAAAGTCCAAAGCCTTGAAAGGAGAATAGAGGAGAAGGGACTGTGGCATGGGCATCTCTTCTTGGGAGGGGGGGATTTCTCACTTTGCCTCTCTTTGTCTCTCTCTGGTGAGCACACACAACCTATGGATAAAACCTAACCGCCCCCCCCAAAAAAAAAAAACAAACAGTCTAAAACATTTTCTTCTTCATTCCTCTCAGGAAGTTTATTTTTCTAATTTAATTAGACAATGCAACAAACAAACAAACAAAAACAAATACAAACAAAAAAACTACTGCTTTTTTTCAACTGCACAGCGATAGACTTCGGCCAATCTCAGGAGGAATGGTCATTGACTGAAAATCTGCATAGGTGATAAATCTTTTCCCTTAGTTCATGCAAAAGACAAACCACTACAAGAGGAGAACTATTAGATTCCATGTTCTGTATGTCCATCCTGCCCATATCAAACATCTAACAACCAAAAAGTAACAGACTAGCAGCATTTCATATTCTAGCCACATTTCCTCATCTATAAACTGTAAGAGTATGAAACATTTGTTATATTTGGTTGTGAGTAAAACCAGAATCAATAACAAATTTGTTTTACATTCATTCCTAAATTCATTTACTGCATGAATATGGTTCAGCATAGGTAGCGTGAAACTGCCATGTTTGAGCTGGGTGTCTGTGAGATCCTCATCGACATTTCCAATACTCCCAAGTAAGGCCAATAAATCACAGAGCTTATGTACCACTGAATTAGAATGTCGCCACCAGCAAAATCAATTGAGATGCTTTCAGAGTTTTCAGTTTCTGGCATCTCTTTTTGAAAAAAATCCTCTTCTCCATTCCTTCTGTCTTTCTGTCTGTCTTATCTGGCTAATGTTGAGGAGTAGACACTGGGTTTGCCTTTTCTCCATCACCTATGTTGTTGGGATGGATCCTGGTCAACTCTAGCCATCAATTATAGTTTCCCCATTCTTCTTTTCAATGAGGCAAAGTAATGTACATTATTTCTCTGGCAACAACGAGTGGTCCAATTTGGGATGCTAGCAGAAGATTGGTGGAGCTTCCAGGTAAAATAGTCTTAATCGTAAGTGAGAGTATCAAAGAGTCATTGTTCCTTATCCCAAATTGGTCTTAGAACTTTTGCAGCCATTCTGTCATTTGCCTGATATTTCTGATATTTTATTTTATTTTGTTTCTCTAGAAAAGCAATGCAGGGACCAGCAGTTAGTGTAATGGCTATGTCGCTGGACTCCCATGTCATTGACCGTGGTTCGAATCCCGGGCCTGGTGGCTTAAACTCATGCCGGGCGCATGTGCGTGCGTGCCCAAGATCCTGAGAGGAGAATAGAGGAGAAGGGATTGCGGCATGGCCATCCCCCCTGGGGGATGATTTCTTGCTTTCTGTCTCTCTGTCTCTCTCTGTCTGTCTGGTGAGCACACTCATCCTATAGCAAAATCCTCTCCAAAAAAAGAAAAAATAAATAAATAAAAGAAGCAATGCATAATTTCATTGAAAAATCAATTGACAAAGTTAGCTGGGTTCAACCTGTGTGTTGAAGTTGAAATTCCTTGAGTTCTTATAAACTCACACTAGCTAATGTTCACTGTCTGGATTTATTTTATTTATTTAATTTTTTTGAGAGTCTTTTGCCTCTGGACACGTGTGCTTGTCAGAGAGAGAGAGAGAGAGAGAGAGAAAATGACAAACGACAAAGATAGTGAGAGAGAAAGTGAAAAATAACACCCCCTGGGAGAATGACCACACCTCAATTCCTTCTCCATTCTCCTCCTGGGATCTTGGGCATGCACATACACATGCATCCAGCATGATTTTCAAGCCCTATTAGGTATCTGAATTGCAGTCAGCTATGTGGTAGTCCAGCAACATAAGTGCTATGCGAATTGCTGCCCCTTGTTTGGATTTTATTTTTGTGACTTTTATTTGGTAATCATCACACTTTTGTGATTGGGATTGGGAGTAAAGTGTCTTCACCAACCAGTGGTGTAGTTGCACACATTTGGGAGAATTACAAAATGGAGTTCCTTCCCCTATTTCCATGCATATCTCTGAACTCCTAGTTATGTGAATAATATTTTCTTTTTTTAAAAGCCTGTTTGATTTGTTGTTGTTGTTTGTTTTGTTATTATACTTACTCATTGCATAAATAATTACAAGCGTCTTCTGTGTATGAGGTACTACTCTGGGTATTTGGGTTATGTCAAAGAACAAAACAAATGTCCCTTCCTTCTGGAAAGAAGAGTTAAAAAAGCAAGCAATAAATAAAATAATCAGAAAACTTAACTAGTGGGGTGAGATAAGAAAGCTAAGGAGTAGCAGAGCTGTAGGTAAATAGATGGGAGTTGCTGATTAAAATTTTAAATTGGGTGATCAGCTTTCACTTCACTGAAAAGATGTGATTTGAAGATTTGAGAAAACTTTCGAGTGCAGTGAGTACTGTTTGTGTGAATATTTAGGGAAGAGCCTTCTAAAGAATAGAAACTGCCAATGCAAATTCTCTAAATTGGGAGCCTGCCTGGGAATGTGAAAAGAGAGGAGGCTTGTGTAGTGGGAGTGAAGTGAGAAAGGACAGAGGTTAACATGGTGGGAGCCCTCTGGGTCTTCCAGACCAGTGGAGAGAAAGTTTGGCTTTGAGTCTGACTGAAATGGGGAGCTGCTGAAAGCTTTTGAACAGAGGTGTAAAACCATCCCTCTGGCTGCTATGTTGGGAACAGGATTTGGAGGGTTGCAGGAAGCGGAGGGTTGCAGGAAGCCAATTTAGAAGGCTACAGTCCTAATCCAGGAGATGCTGTTGATAAGGTTGCGGGTGCTAGTGCTGAAGGTGGTGAGAAGCGATTTGGATTCTGGATGTATTTTGGAGAAGAGTCAACATTACATCTTGGGGATATTAGGATGTGAGAAAAGAAAGAAGTCAAAGATGACTTCAGTTGAAAGCAACTACGGCCCAGCAGGTGGCGTAGTGGTTAAGGGGCTGGACTCCCACATGGTTGACTGTGGTTTGAGTTCCAGATCCAGTGACTTGAAACTCATGCCAGGCGTGTGTGTGTACATGCCCAAAATCCCAAGAGGAGATTGGAGAAGAAGGGACTGAGGTGTGACCATCCACCCCTGGAGGGGGATTTCTCACTTTCTTTCTATCTCTGTCTCTCTGGCAAGCACACGTACCCCATAGCAAAAAATCTCTAAAACGAAAAGAAAAGAGAGCAACTTGACTCATTCACTATCAAATTGATCTGACTTACTTATCAACTATTTAAAACCAGTGAATGTTACAAACCATGGCAAAGTCTAACCCAAACATGTATATTTATGTGCTAACCCATAATTTTTTTCTTTTAGAGGTTTGTACTATAGGGCGCGTGCGCTCGCCAGACAGACAAAGAGAGACAGAGAGACAGAAAGCGAGAAATCACCCCCTGGGGGGATGGCCATGCCCCAATCCCTTCTCCTCCATTCTCCTCTCGGGATCTTGGGGGTGGCGTAGTGGTTAAGGGGCTGGACTCCCACATGGTTGACTGTGGTTTGAGTTCCAGATCCAGTGACTTGAAACTCATGCCAGGCGTGTGTGTGTACATGCCCAAAATCCCAAGAGGAGATTGGAGAAGAAGGGACTGAGGTGTGACCATCCACCCCTGGAGGGGGATTTCTCACTTTCTTTCTATCTCTGTCTCTCTGGCAAGCACACGTACCCCATAGCAAAAAATCTCTAAAACGAAAAGAAAAGAGAGCAACTTGACTCATTCACTATCAAATTGATCTGACTTACTTATCAACTATTTAAAACCAGTGAATGTTACAAACCATGGCAAAGTCTAACCCAAACATGTATATTTATGTGCTAACCCATAATTTTTTTCTTTTAGAGGTTTGTACTATAGGGCGCGTGCGCTCGCCAGACAGACAAAGAGAGACAGAGAGACAGAAAGCGAGAAATCACCCCCTGGGGGGATGGCCATGCCCCAATCCCTTCTCCTCCATTCTCCTCTCGGGATCTTGGGCACGCACGCACACGCCCCCGGCGTGAGTTTTAAGCCACTGGGTCCGGGACTTGAACCGTGGTCTACTACATGGGAGTCCAGCGACATAATCATTATGCTAACTGCTGGTCCCGCTAACCCTAATTTGATATTAAGGGTTTTACATCAACTATGCTCCTCTATTTAAAATATTTTCCTTGGATGCCTTTTAAGAATAAAGTCTTTGAGAGAGAACTCAAATAGGACCAACATAAGGACGGCTTTGTCCTGCATGGTAATGTCCTTGCCCCTTCCCTTTATCTTTGTGTGACATGGTGTCCCTCAATCTATAGCCTCCTGTGACTAGACATAATGATGTTGTCTTTGCCTTGTTGACGGACTCAGCATTTGTGTAAGGTATATTTCAACTCCGGCTTTGCTGATGCGTCATCCTAATTGGTTGTTACTGCCTGTCACTTACCAACCGGTGTGAGATCTTCTTTGGCTCCTCATTTGGAACAGAATTATAGCCTTTATCTTTAGAAATGATATTATGCTGAGGATTATTCATGTTTGTAATTACAAATGTAGCAGAAGCACAGTTATTAAAAACCTCTGAAATGACATTTTGTCTTATCCTGCAGAACCTGCTGTTAGCCCCTCATGCAGGTATTGCTTCTGTTGCTGTAATTTCCACTGGCACTTCAATGGTAATTTAACATTATCTCTCTTCTCGTATTTTTCTCCCTGGTTGTAATGGTTAGGACTCCTGCTGTTTACTCTTAAATACTTCCCCCTCTGTTCTGAATCTTACTGGGCTATTTTCTGTTCTTACAATCTAAGAAATAGCTGTAGCAACACTTGTTGCCTCGTAATAACCTGAGATGGCTGTTTATTTCCAGTGTAGAACCAGTGCGGGAAAGAGCTGGAGGGAATGCTGGAGGTTATTCACATAAACGTATCAATTTAAGAATGAAGAATCCACCCAGAACCTGGATGGTTAACTGAATTGCTCATGATCATCTAGATTTTTGCTGTTTTTTTCTTTTTTCCTTTCTTTTTAGAGAGATTTTGGCTATAGGCTGCTTGCTGGAGAGACAGAAACAGAAAGAGAGAAAACAAGAAATTACCCTTCATGGCAGGATGACCATGTTGCATCCCTTGTCCTACATTCTCCTCTTGGGATTCTGGGCACACAAGCACACACACCCTGTGAGTTTCAAGCTGCCAGGTTTGGGACTTAAGCTGCAATTGACCATATGGGAGTTCAGCACCCTAACCACCATGCCACCTGCTGGTCCCGATTCTTATCGTTAAGTTGTACCTGATAGCGGTTATGGATATTTATTCAGGAATAGATTCTTAGGTTCTTTTAAATCCTAGCACTTTGCAAATTAAACTGATTAATCAGTGACCTGAATAACAGAGCTGGAGATGAGAAGGGAAGTAATGCCAAATGCTCTTTGAGCCAGAAACTGGGCTAAGTGCTTTGTATCTTCACCACATTGATGCCCACAACAATCTGATGAGGTAGGGATAATTATGCCTATTTCAACAACAACAAAAAAAAACCAAAAAAAATGATATTCTTAGGAGATTAAGTGATAGGCAACAGGCCCCAAAGCACATAGATAGTAAAAACTACTTGTCTTCTCACATTTCTCTTTCCACCACATTGGAAATAGAATCCTATATAATATTCTCAAAAGGGTGACATGTGAGCATGAGCTACTTTTAAGGCAGTTGGAAACCTAAGCAGTTTGAGAAAATGTGGACACAGTGTTTGAGACTGGGCCTTAGAACAGCAAGTGCTTCCACAGGTCTGTGCAGGTATCTCCGTTCTTCTGAGCAAACCAGACCTGGTTAAGCAATGTCACCCAACAGTCAGAAAACAAACAAACAAACAAACCAAAAACAACAACTCAAAAATAAGAGGCAGGAAGCCAGAGAATTGCTCAAGACTTGAAATTTCAGTTTTGACTTTGAGGTTGTGTTGAGTCTTATTGGTCCATAGTGGTCCCAAGTGTCTCAATTTGTCCTGGGGAGGAAGATCATAGAAAACATGACTTGAAAAAGGAAGAACACTTGTCTCTGCATCTATGGAAAAGGATTCTGCCTTAGGTTGCCTGTAGGTAAGTAAGAGTGTGACTTTTACAATAAACTGTCTTCCTGAAGTAGCCAGGAACACTGGATATCAGAGGCATGAATTAGATGGTCTCCTTTTTACTGTTAGTTTCTTAGTCTTTTTATTTATTTGTTTATTTTTTTGAGAGGTTTTTGCTATAGAGTGTGTGTGCTCACCAGAAAGACAGAGGGAGACAGAGATATAGAAAGTGAGAAATCACCCCATAGCAGGGATGGCCACCTTGCAATCCATTCTCCTCTCAGGATCTTGGGCAAGCATGCACATGTGCCTGGCGTGAGTTTAAGCCACCGGGTTGAGGACTTGAACTGTAGTCGACCACCTGGGAGTCCAGTGACATAGACATTACGCCAACTGCTAGTCCTAGTTTCTTAGTCTTTAACTGCTTCCACTGTGGCTACAGTAACAAGAGAGATGGCAAGAGAATCAAACTCAGGAAATAGTATGGAGGTTACAAATTAGCTAAGGGATCTGTTGATGTTTTGATCCATGAAGTTTTCTGAATAAGTCCTCCTTGAATTGAAGGGGAGTATGCAATGGTACCCCTAGGATGCTTCATTTTTAAGAAATAGCCTCTAAAACACCATGGTTAATGTTAACCAGTGAAAAGTCAGGAGCTGTCTTGAAGATGAGACTAGAGTTTGTATTTACATACACAATGGGAAAGGTTGGGATTGTCAGAAGTTGAAGGAGAGAACAGTTGTCTTCCATGAGGACATGTTGGCCATATTAAGTGAAGGATGAAGTAAAAGGAACAAATGAAGATGCACTGCGATCTTAAGGTCAGGTTCAAGAAGAACCTCACCAAGTGTACAGTATATTGAAGGATCTGTACTAGATTTTAAGAAGTAGCAGTGTTCCATCTGGAAGGGTAAGTAAGAATTGTGATCCTAAAGACACTAGATTACTGGCTTCAAAACTTGCTTTCTTATCTGATAATTCTGATTATTAGCCTTGATTCATTAAAAATTCAGAATCTTTCCTTCAAAAGATCTGATTCACTAATGGGAATAACTCCCAGGTGAGTTCTGCAAAGATCCTCAGTTGGGATAGGTGATCCTACTTCTGTAATTGGGGATTTTTACATTCTACTTTTCTTGGTGCTTCTGGGCTATCTTTTATTTCTATTTTAAACTTTTGACTAGAGGAAGCATGAGTTAGCCAGGGCGAGACAGAGACACAGACAGAGAGAGAGAGAGAGAGAGAGAATGAGAAAGTACCCTGTATGGGGATGGTCATGATGCAATCCTTTTCTTCATTATTCCTCCCTTCTTTTTGAATTTCTGAGCAGGCACCCATATGTACCTGGCATAGATCCAGGGCTTGAATCACATAGTTGGCCAAATGGAATCCAGCTGCTTCAGCCACCATGGCTCTGGCTGGCTCATATCTCTTATTAAAAAAATTTTTTTTTCTTTTCCAGCTCAGAGTCTTAATATGAGTTCCTGAATCTTAATGGATAGGCTCCAGGGGCATCCACAAACCCCTGAAAATTTGGAATTTCTCCTATATATGAGCAATGGGCAGTCTCAAAGGAATCTGTGGTCCCCAAAGTCTTCAGTTGAACCCCTGCTTTGATTGTCCTTATTTCCTTTCTGCTTTCACCTACCAAAGCTGGCATGTTGTTCCATAACCTGCCCAGTCATTCTGGCTTTAGTGGACTGTACGTTTTTCTTCTATGTTGAAACTTCACCTACAACCATGAAATAGGATGAAACTTGGAAGACAGAGGGAATCACTTCCATATTTCTATTAATTTCATTTAGAAGGGCATTTTTTTTTGAGAGTTTTTTTGCTATAGGGCGCGTGTGCTCGCCAGACAGACAGAGAGAGACAGAGAGATAGAAAGCGAGAAATCACCCCCCAGGGGAGATGGCCACACCGCAATTCCTTCTCCTCTCGGGATCTTGGGCACGCATGCACACACGCCCGGTGTGACTTTAAGCCACCGGGTCCGGGACTCGAACCGTGGTCGACTACGTGGGAGTCCAGTGACATAGCCATTACGCTAACTGCTGGTCCCTAGAAGGGCATTTTACATAGAACACTGTTGTCCCTGTTTTAATGAGCAGCTTAGAGACAAATCACCCACATAACCCAAAATTCTACTGTCCCCATTTTCTCCTGGAAGCCTACCCCCTGATCAAACCATCCGAAGCACAGACCCAGTTGGGTTTCTTTGCTTCTTTGGGTCCTTTTCTTTGCCTTCATGGTGCCCCACTGTCCACCGAATGAAGTCCTGACTGCTCAGCCTGACATCTGTGTCCTTTACGATCTGACGGCCTCCTGCTGCTTCCCTAATTGCTCCATGTTCCCAGCTAGCCGAGTTCTTTGCGGTTGCCCAAGCCCTGTCTGTGCCCTCTTCCCTCTGGGCCTGCACAGGGCGTCCTCCCTTTTCTCTCCATCTGTCACAGTTTACCCTTGTTCAAGGCCTTCCTCCTCTCTCTCCCTCAGCCAGAAATTTCCTCTTCTCTGAGCATCAACTGCTCTTGGTTTTTATGGGTCTTAGTCTTATAGCATTTGTTACATATTGATTCATGTTTTATTATTCATGACTTGTGTTTCTCTTCTTTCTTTCTAGAGTCGAAGTCCTTTAATAGCAAGGTCTTTGTTGATTTAACTCGGAAGCTGTCACAGTACCTAGCATACCAAAAGGCCTTAAGAAAATCTGATGAATACATTTAAAAACCTAGATCTGACCATTTTAATTTAGAAAAATAATTCCTGCCTACCTTTTCTCCTGTTAATCTAAGTTGGGCAGTAGGTTGAAGAATGCATATAAATAGCATTCATCCTTGAAGAGTTAGAAAAGTAGTCTGATGTCTTCATTGAAATTTGTACTTTTAAAATGATTTATGTGGGGCTGGTTCTATAGTGCAGTGGTTAGGTAATGAGCAGAGGAAGCCAAATCTCAAATAGCCAGCCAGGATTTGTGTCCCAGCCCTGCCAACTTGAAAAACATGCCAGGTGCATACACCCAGGATCCTGACAGGATGAAGAATTGGAGGAAAAAGGCAATGTGACAAGGCCCTGTTGGGGGGTGCTCTCTCTCTCTCTTTGATTCTTTCATGCATGTGCATGAGTCTCTTGGCATTTAAAACAAATGGGATTTTATGTTCATGGTACCCTTGTGAGATGAACTCTTCTATTCACTGTCCCCAAATGCATCTTCAATCCTTCTCATTCTTCAAGGTCCAACTCATGCCTCATCTTCTTGATATGCCCTTTCTTGAATATTTAAATCCGCATCTCTGAAGTTCTTTGGCCCTTACTTCTTACAGCTTTGCTACTCAGTTTCATTAAATGGTCAGCACATTGGAATCACCCGGGAACTGATCAGAAATGCAACATTTTATAGTTCCACCTCAGATCTGCTGAACTGCATTTGCATTTTATCAAGATCCCTAAAGTGAGGAACAAAGGTGGAGAAACCCTGGTGTACCCCACTTAGACATTTAGATAATAATTAATCAAATACCTTACCTACTTACGTGCACTATTCAAGATCCTTGAAGCATGGGAACTTTAACATTTTTTTGTTTACATTTCTCTCAAACACAGTTTCAAAGTAAAGGAGGAACTTAGTAAATAGACTTTCATGTCCTGCTTTTCCTTTTAGGGGTGGGGAACCTGAAAGTTCCTAAAAAGTGAACATACACTACTATGGTCTGAACGTACATATCCAAAATGCAGCTGTTGCCAGTGTGACAGCATTAAGAGGTATGGCTTATAAGAAATGAATAGGTCATGAAAGTTCCTCCCTCCTACATAGGATTAAGGTCCTAATGTAAGAGGCTTCACACAGAATCCATAGCTTTCCCTCCAGCCTTCCACCATGGGAGGACATGGTGTTCTCTCCTCTGAAAGATGCAGCCCCCATCGGATAGCCAAACCTGCCAGTCCTCTCATCTTGAATGTCCTGGCCTCCAGAATCATGAGAACTAAGTTTCTGTTCTTTATAAATTATCCATTCCATGACATTCTGTTACAGCAGCCCAAAATAAACCGAGATGTAAGCCTTGGTTGTTGTTCTGATGAAAGGCAGGTTAATTGATTCTATGTAAAGACGACAAAGCAGTGGCAAGTTTCTTATGTGATGATTTCTATGTGAGACTGTGGTGCCTTGGGCTCTCCACCATTAAAGCATCTTTCTCTTTCTATTACAGCTGTGTGCATGTCTTCTTACGACTCAGACAGGGAGCTCTGGACAGTGTCTTAGTCCTCTTTATATCAAGATCACCTTGCCCATCACTGAGCTAATATTCAATAAATTCTTATTGATTTAATTAATACATGAATGAACAAATAACTTGTTAGATAAATAAATTGCAGGGATGAACCTAGGTCCCTGTTGGATGTTTCTTAAAATAGTCAACCAACCTATTTTTATTACCATATTGTATACAGCCATACACTAAGACACTTCTCAAAAACCAGAAATCTGCATCTTTGTTTTCACTCCATTGCCACCAAATTTCAATTTTAAGGGCTGAGGATGAGATGTATGAAGACTGAAAGTAGAAAACAGGGAAGAAATGCAAGAATCATAGATGAAGAGTGTATGACATTCTAATGACAACGACTTAAATGAAGCCTCCAATGAAAAGAAATTTTCCACTGTCATATTGGCATTACAGTGTTCTCCTCTAACAAGTATATCAGAAAAGGAGTGACATGGTAAGTGACTATATAACAAAGTAGAATGTATGTAGCTGGATGGAACATGCTATTTCACAATTTCTTTTTGTGTCTGAGAAACGTAAGAGGTTTTGCTGATCTCATAGAGACATTCATTCTTTGTGGCAATGTTATCCATCAGTTAACAAAAGAGAAATATGAAAACAGATAATATCACTATATTCTTCCACTAGCCTAGGTTCATAAAAGCTGAAGGAATATAATAAAGTATTAAGTTGACTTAATGCACTTAATACTATTTCTTTTACTTTTTTCATGGGAATGTGTCTTCTTTCTGCAACAGACTACAAGGAAGCTAGGTGCACGTATTCCATAATGCTGTACATAATTGATCATGCTCAGCACACAGCTCTTCCTTCCCCTTCCTTTCTCCTTACTTCCTTCCTGTTTTCTTTCCTTCCTCTTTCTCTCT